>NW_028245508.1:0-26157 GCF_964263255.1 Lissotriton vulgaris
AAAAAGAATCCTTTATTGAAATCTGTATATTGCTCCCACGTTGTCTCAGTCTGATCGACAATTGGGGACTTGATCTCCCTTCTATGTCTTACATGCACAAGGTGTGAATTTCGATGATAGTCAGGTGGCGCTAGAAAAACAGGTGGTAATAGGAACGCGATATAACACGTTCCATCCCAATCCAGGGGCAGGTGTACATAAGCTGTCTGACCACAAATAAAATAGGAATGGCGAGAAGCTTTGAAAGTAGACTTTCCTTTATCGCTGAATTCGACCACAGTATTACAATCACTGTGTCCTAGATGTACTGAACCATTCTTTCTAACGCATAATTCGCCTTTCACTGGTAAAACTGTTATAAATGGCAAGTCCGAATTAGTCTCGGACTGAACGTTCAGAATCATGAGGTTGAGGGAAAAATGGCCTAATTCACACACTTCATTTTCTAGATCGGTCCCTATCCTTTGGGGAAGACCGTCTGCGTCTGGAAAACATGCTTTATTCATGACTGTATTCAGGTTCCCCCATATCCAATTGCCTTGGGAAACTTTGGACTTACTGTCTAATGATGACATTAAAGCAAACCATGCTCCGCACGAACCATTATGTGTAAACGGGTAGGGAAAGAGGGGCAGAGCTCCCTTGTATTTCTGATAAGGTGGGAGTCGGCCGCATACCCAGCAATTTGTGGCATTGCTGGTCTGGTGAGTATGGTGTAACATACAAATGAAAGTGTTGTTGCGCATTGCTAATCGATAGGTTAGCTCGTGAGGGGGCAGGTCACTGAAAGTGTGCTTTACGGTGTCATTAGAGGAATATGTACATGGGAACCAAGAGGAGGAAAGAAAACATGTAGCATCAAGCTTATGTATATAATCGATATACTTAGAACAAACATAATAATTAAAGTAATGACGCATCGGCTGTGCAGGTTTTTGCAATATTTTTCTCTCTTTTCGATTCGCCTATCTCTCTGACTATTTGGGTCTATCTTATACATGTCAGGAACCTGTCTAACCGCTTCACCCGAGAGGGACTTAAACAATTAAACGCTGCCTGACTTACTAGACCTTAATTTGCTTCTGTACTCCTGTTGCAGAGTTTTTTCTAACAAGGGGAGTTTAGTGTCAGTGTCCGGATCAGGGCAGTCCTTGGGAAATGTCTCTGGACACAGTCCACAAAATCTTTTTATATGGCTGGAATGAAGCCAGCCTTTTCTTCCCTCTATTTTCACAGCGGTCCTCGTGGTCATCAACACCAGCTTCGGATCCCTCCACCTGGGCTCCAGAGGGCTTGAGCGGTCGAAATTCCTTATACAGACAAAATCCCCCGGAACAATTTCATGCAGTTTCACTTGGGTGTTGTCCGGAAAAGCAGCCGCGACCTGTGAACGACAAGAGAGTAGTGCAGACATCAAGGAAGCCAGGTAATCTGTCAGCATGTTACTATCAACATCAGTGATCTTACGCGGCATAGGCGTACCCCACATGTTTGGAGGTCTGCCGAAGACTACCTCATAGGGAGATAGTCCGGTTCTGGAATGAGCTACCATACGCATGTAAAAGAGGGCAACCGGCAGGGCTACCATCCAATCTACACCTTTTTCTCCACAGACCTTCGCTAATCGTGTTTTCAGAGTCTGATTATGTCTCTCAACGAGACCAGCTGCTTCGGGGTGTCGTACACAGTGAAATTTCCACTGGTATCCTAACAGGAGTGATACCTGTTTCATCAGTTCGGACGAGAATGGCTGTCCATTATCTGAGTACACGACACGGGGCAAGCTGTATCGCGGGAAAAATTCACGGACCAACTGTTTGGCAGTGGTCTCGGCAGTGTAATCTGGGACCGGATACGCTTCTGTCCATCTGGAAAGGGCACATACAACTACGAGGACATACTTGAATCCTCGACATCGGTCCATCTGGATATAATCCATCTGGAGGACTTCAAAAGGGTAGTCGGGAGGATGAAATCCACCTTGTTCCACGGGAATGCCTTTGCCTAAATTGAACTGACAACAGATCATGCAGGTACGCACTTTCTGTTTTGCTGCTGCACGTAAATGCTTGTTGGACCAGATATTCTGTATGCTGTCTAACATGGCTTTTTCTCCTAAGTGTGCTGGACTATGTGCTGTATTTATGATAACTTGAACCATAGAGTCGGGGAGAAACCATGTGGCTCTTCCCTTCGTCATCCATCCCTGATCTGTCTGGATCCCTCCTTGTTCAGTCCATTTCTTGATTTCATCTGGAGTGGCATGTGTCTGTATGTCGAGTACATCTAGTGTGGGATCCTTAACTGTCATACAATGTGTCTGTGATAATACTTCAGTCTTTGTCGGATCAGTCGGTATGTCTGTTTGAGTCTGAGCTGTAAGTTTCGCTGTTCGATCTGCCAGGTCGTTACCCTGGGAAATAATGTCAGTAACTTTCGTATGTGCTTTGCACTTCATGATAGCAATGGATGCAGGTGGATGTATGGCATCTAACAGTGCTTGAATGAGGGGACCATGTTGTATCTTGGCGCCGTGAGAAGTTAAAAAACCTCTTTCTTGCCAGAGGATACCGAAGTCGTGAACGACGCCAAATGCGTACTGTGAATCTGTGTATATGTTTACTTTCAGATTCTTGGCTCGTATGCAGGCTTGGGTCAGAGCGATGAGCTCTGCTGCTTGGGCAGACAATGTGTCAATACGATGTTTTTCTATGACTTCAGTTTCAGTGGTCACTGCATATGCGGCCACTAACTCTCCTGTGCTTGTTCTCATACATGAACCATCCACGTAAAGTGTCAGGTCTGGGTCGGGCAATGCAATGTCTGTCAAGTCTTGTCTTGGTTTTGTTACAGTATTAATGACTTCCACGCAGTCATGTGGTGTAGGGTCAGTTGTGCTTGAGGGTAACAATGTGGCAGGGTTTAAAGTGTTGCAACGTCTGATCTCTATGTGTGGCTGAAACAATGTCAATTCATATCCTGTCAGTCTTGTATGGTCAGGTGCTGAGTCTGGGTTCGGTTCAGGAGAACTTCCACGGAGTGTGGAACTTGTACTGTCAGGGGATGTCCTAACACTATTGAGTCGCTTTGTCTGATTGCTAAAGCTGTTGCTGCAACTGATTTTAGGCACGCAGGCAGCGCCTGGGCTACTGGATCCAATGTACTAGAAAAATAAGCACAAGGCTTGTGTCTTCCTGCTTGATCTTGTGTAAGAACAGATAATGCTGTGCCATCGCGTTCAGTGACAAAAAGTGTAAAAGGTTTGCTGTAACATGGTGTCGCTAAAACAGGTGCTTGACATAGGGCTTTCTTCAATTCGTCAAAAGCAAGTGTATGTTCCTGAGTCCAAGGGAGGACAGTCGAAGTCGCTGCCTCCTGTGTTGTCAACTGTATGAGTGGTTTGGCTAGGTATGCATACTGAGGAATCCATTGTCTGCAGTAAGAAGTGAGGCCAATGAAGGCCCGTACTTCCTTTTGTGTCTTGGGCTGTGGAAGATGTGCAATTAACTGGATGCGGTCTGGTGTCAACTGTCTACCCCACTTAGACAGCAAGTGCCCAAGGTATACCACTTGCTGGGCACAGAATTGCAGCTTCGAAGGGGACACCTTATGCCCCTTTTCGGCCAAAAAATACAAGATAGTCAGTGATGCACGCTCGCAGTCACGTTCGGTCCGTGCTGTAATTAACAGATCGTCAACATACTGGAGTAGGGCAGTGTCAGTAGGCATGTGAATACTGTCTAGTTGTCGTTTCAGGGCTTGGCTGTAAATACTAGGACTTTCCGTGAACCCTTGAGGAGCACGTGCAAATTTGAAGCTTCGGCCATTTAAACAGAATCGGAAAAGATACTGGCTTTCCGGATGGATGGGGACACTAAAGAAGGCGTTCTTGAGATCGATTACAGTGAAGAACGCTGCTTCGGAATCAATGGCAGTCAATAAGGAAGAAATGTCTGGCACCACTGGGTACTGGGGTATTATGCATTTATTTAATTCTCGAAGGTCGATCACCAATCTGTAGACCGGTGGTGCATTTGGGTCAGTTCGTTTAAGAATCGGAATGATTGGAGAATTACATACATTTGAGTCGGTTTCTACAACCACTCCTTGTGCAATCAGTTCGTCAATAATTTTCAGTAAGGCTGCTACAGCCTCAGGTGGCAATTTGTATTGTCGGATTCGGGGCAGTACAACTCCTTGTTTGAGAATAACAGGATATGGTGTAATGTGCATACAACCTACATCAGTCGGACCTTGTGCCCATAAATGCTGTGGTACATTCTGCAATCTTGGATCAAAATCTCTCAACACATAATGTCCTTTAAAATCACGTAAAAACAATCTCACTCCTTCCGGAGAACAACATATTACTGCTCCTAGTGCTTTCAACGTTTTAATACCAAGCAGATTTTCTGGACATGCTTTCGTAAGTAACAAGTCTGTAGTACGGGACAATGGACCAACTTCTAGGGAAACTGGCTTTGACACTTCGTTAACAATAGGCTTTCCTGAAAAACCCAGGGAAACATTCTGTGAGCCTGAGAGGGGTGCCCCTGGAACCTCGTCATCACTGATGGTAGTTCTGCTCGCCCCTGTGTCAATCAAAAAATTTCTGTCTTTCCCTAATACCTGACTATGTACATAGGGACCCTCTTGATCTACAGGAACCTCGATAAGGGGCAAGCCAACCTCCCTCTCTAGGCTGTTTCATGAGTACTGCTGATAATCGGGATAATCTGACTGTGCATACTGGTACATTTGTTGTGTGACATGTTGTGTGGCAGCAATGGGTTGGGGTTCAGCTACTGTCTGTTGTGTATTCTGTGGAGGTTGCGTGTTCTGTGGAATATTTTGTGGAACATGTTCTTGTCTAGGTGGACGCGGTCTTTCTTTAGTCTTGCCTGTAGCAATATTGTGTCTCAAAACGGCACATTCGTTTATATAGTGACCTGGCTGTTTACAATAATTGCAGTTCCCTTTAACAGGAGCTGCAGAATGACCGGACGGTGCCGCACCCTTCTTCTGACCGTCAGCTGGGACAGACTGAGCAACTAGTACTTTCATTTTCGTGTCTTTAATACGTCTCTGTTCGTGTTCGTGTTCCTCTCTAATTCGGTTCTGGTGGTACTGTAACATTTGCAACATTTGAGAAGGGCTATTTGCTTGCCATGTACTCTCAACCTTCAGTACTCTATTTTTAACTTGTGGTAAGGAATTCTCTACTAATTTGGTCACAAAAAGATGTGGGTATGATTCACTACTTGTCTTCAGGCCGCTATTAATAATGAAACATTTCTCGAATCTGGAATAAAAATCACTAGTGTCTTCGTCTTGTTTCTGTTTGCAGGCTGAGATTGCATCCCAGTCTTCCTTTTTAGTAGCTAGTAATCTTGGCAAAACCTGTATTAATAACTCGGGTAATGCTTTGGCTTTTTCCCCGAGACCAGTACCAGGGATTCGTGTTTTGTCTTCGTCTTCTAATTCTGCCCAGTCAATCTTTTTCTCTCCCACCTCCCACTCTTTTTCTTTCAGTTTTTCGTAAATGCCGGCTGGCAACAGTACCTTTAACATTTTAATAATATCGGGATACGTATACTCCCCCATGCGGAGCATATCTTTTAATTCACGGTGGAACCCTGCTGGATCTTTATCGTGACAGGGCACTAATTTTTTCATTTTCAATAGTTCTATTTTCGTTAAGGGGGTGTAAACAAATACTCGTTCAAGCTCACCACCTGTTGTCCTAACTGGATGAACTTCTCGTAAGGGATTCAGTTTCTCCATGAAAAAAGTCTTTCGATTTCGATTAGGGACTGGAACGAAATGGGGAGTTAGGAAAGTCATATATCTGTGTCTTTGTTCCAAAATCTTATGAATTAGTTCGGTACCCAAACCTCTCCATCTAGCTAGAAATAAGTCTTCCAACAAGTTATATAGGGGACCTGGGTCAGAATGCTGACTCTCATATAGTATAATGAGATGCTGGATCATGTACGTACCAGCTAATCGTTGTTCGTCTGGGGAAAGATTGAAAAATGTTTGCGCTACTACGTCATCTTTATATATGGTAGAATTGCTAGCACATTGAACTGCTGACCGGGCTAGTTCCTGCTCGTGCAAAGTACTAAGCTCGCTACTCCCTATTCGTTTTTTCAATTCTTGGTCAGTGGCTTGGAATATGCGTTCAAGGGAATAGTGTTCTGGTATGGGAGAGAGGGAACGTGGCTTGTATTCTAGACGTATCGGCCTATCAAAAGGCCTTGCTCTACCTACGTAACTTATTTTACTCATGTTTGCTTGAGTTACATCTTCGTCCTCTGAAACTTCGTCGTCCTCTTTCTCAGTTTCGTTCTCGTCGGCCTGTGCCAAGGCCCGTTCTTTCTCACGTATGTCAACAATTTCCTTACGGATTTTCCTGTACATTGCCTCTACACAACTTTGTTTATCATGCTTTCCGACTGCTATGTTGTCACTCCAATTTAACATACGTTTAGTTACTTCTCTGTGTGGTTGGTCTTGTTCCCTGATCAAACAATTTATCAAAAACTGTAAAATCATACGTTGAGTTTCCGCCTTCTCGTGTGCCATGGCCTCATGTATACTTTCTGGTCCCTCCCCCGTTCTAATGAAGTTATATATCTTGTCTAATTTCACTCTCATGCCTGGTAAAGTGATCAAAAATTCTGCAACGCGCCTTAATCGTAGACCAATGAATCTTCACCCGGTACTGGATCATATATACAATCAGAAAGGTTCTTTCTAAGGAATGCGTATGTTGCCTTCGGCGTTTGTTCCAGTGCTAATTCTCGTAACGATATTCGTTTTACCGGAGGAGGGGTGGAAAAACCTCCTGCCGCGCCTCCTAGATGTGAGCTACCGGGGCTTGCAGGCTGCGCTGGCACTGGTAATATTGGTGCTGGTAAAGTAGGTGTAGGTTGGTCCTGAATTACAGGTGCTGCGGAAAAAGGATTGGTAACAGGTTGAACAGTGGGGGGAATCGTGTTAGCAGGGTGCTGAGGATTATTATTAGTAGGTGGTACACGTGCATTGGCATACTCTGTAGCAACATCATCTAAATAGGAAGGGGCGTGGCTTGGGCGCCGATGGCGATGGTCGCCTGAGAGCTCGGCTCCGGGACTAAGCCCGGGATTATCCTGAAAATCGGAGGCTGCGGGGCACCCCAGACCCCGCATTCTGCTGAGCGTGCCGACGGCAACCTGCCGGGGCCCCTGGTGGAGCTTGGACGAGGGTTGCTCCGGAGTAATACCGAAGTTTGCGGAGTTGCGGAGTGCGACCCAACATGGCGCCCGGACTCCTTTGTCCCCCTGGTCGGAACTACTGAGTTGAAGAGGTGCCGCGGGTGTCGACTGGCGCCCGGCTTCGCCATCCCCGGCTGTTCTGGACATTGGACATTTACTGGATTGGACCTTTTGCAACGGATTTGCACTCGGTTGGACGGCCGGACGGGTGCCCACGCAGTGGAGGGCACCGGGAGCGGACGCCCTGTGATCCAAGCGGTGGCCCACCTCGCGACTCTGCAACTAGCTACGTCTTCCTGGCCAGTCCACTTACATGGGAGGCGCGACACTCTGGCGCCACAGATCATCCGAGGGAGTTGGTGGCCCTCACCCCGGGGCTATAGTGGGTGGACGGGTCTGCCCGACTCGGCGACGGCTGTCTCCGCCCCCTCATCGGTGCCCTCGGAAGCCGTGGCGGTGGCGTGAGCCGAAGCGGCGGAGTCTCCACAGGCTCTGGAGAAGGAGGTCGCCAATACTCGAATTGAGGACAAGCACCCGGGAAGGTCGTGGTCGACACCTGTACACGGAGACGCCTACTCCGGGACCCTCACGGAGTGCCCCTGGAAGCATGGGGAAACCTAGAGGAGCCAAGGGATCCACCCAGACCACCTCGGACTCTGAAGCCCAGGACAAAGAGGAGCATGGGGACCCAAAAAGTTCTGGTAGCGCGCCGATGCAGCAACAGTTCGACCGTGTCCTAGAGGCGATAGAGGCTACGAGATCAGCCCTCCAACAGGACATTGCTCAGGTGGCGACGAGCCTGGGCCTCCTCAGGGCGGACCATGGCAAACTTTCAGACCGGGTCAAGGAGGTGGAGGGCACGGTGAAAACTTTGGAGCCGGCGCAGCGAACCTTGGCTGCGACGATGAAGGACGCCTTATCCCGAATTGAGACCCTGGAACGGAGGGCAGAGGATGCGGAAGGCCGCAACAGGAGGAACAACATCCGAGTGGTGAGCCTGCCGGAAAAGATCGAGGATAGCGACATGGTGCGATATTTGGAGACCTGGCTCCGAGACACGGTGGTCCCGGAGGGACTGTCCTCCTTCTACACTCTGGAACGGGCCCACAGAGTCCCAGCACGGCCCCCACAGCAGGGACGTACCCCGAGGCCGGTGGTGGCGCGGTTGCTGCATTTTCGGGACAGGGACTTAATCCTCAATGCCGCCAGGCACAATGGCCCGTTCCAAGTAGCGAACAGTCAGGTGAAAATCTTCCCTGATTACACCTACGAGACGCAGCGCAAGCGGTTCTCCTTCCTAGCGGTTAAGCGCGAGCTCAGGAGCGAGGGCATTCAGTATTCACTCCTATATCCTGCAAGGCTCCGCATCATTGTCGATGACAAAACCCAGTTCTTCGACACCCCGGAGGATGTCTGTGACTGGCTCGAACTATACCGGACAGAGAAAGATGGCTTTGGCTCCTCGTCCCAACAGGCAGATGAGCCGGAACAAAGGAGGCGATCCAAGAGGGTCAGGAATCGCCGCGGCCGCATGGGAGGGCCCTCGACTGCGGAGACATCATCGGAACGGAGGGGAGTGCTGGAAGTATTGTCGGAGCTGTCGGGAGCAAGGGATGAAGCCATCGAGGAGGAAGAAAACACGGGTGCTGAGGGAGCACCATCGGACTCGGAGGATTCAAAGGCAGATAGTACCCATACACCGGTGATCACACCGAAATCGGTGGAGGACCTTCTAGATGGACAAGGGTAACGGGGTATACTGCCTTATTTTGGGTGGGGGCCCGGCAGGGGGGAGGCGGTTGCCGTCCTTTATTGCTGACAAGGAGGGAGAGAGGGTTGGGGGGCCTCTGCTTTTGCCCCGGAAGGTTTTGGCACTGTTTGGGGCTTGTTATAGTCCTGGTGGCCTGGGCGACGAGGGCCCACTGCCTCCGCCCAGCCCGCACCTGGCCCATAAGGCCTTCCTACGGTGGCGACCGTAGGATTAGTGGGGGTTCTGGGGTTGATGAAAGACGAGGTTTGGATGGGATCTAGATGGTGCAGTTTGGGTCCTGTTCTGGGGTGGGTGGGGGGGGGTTTGGTTGGTTCTTGGGTTGTTTGGTTTTGGTTGGGGAAAATGGCCGCCATCAGCGCTGGGAGGATTGATGCCTTTTCTTTGTGGGGACCCGGATGGGGGGACTGTGCAAGAACAATCTGGGACAATGGCTGATGTTGCTAACTTGAAATGTGTTACTTGGAACGTGAGGGGGCTTCACACTATGTCCAGGCGCCACAAGGTCCATGCTTATTTAGTGCGTAGGGGAGTGCAAATGGCGCTGCTGCAGGAAACTCATCTGAACAAGGCGGAAGGGGCGGCGCTTCAGCGTAGATGGCGGGGGCAGGTCTTTTCCACGTCGTACTCTGCTTATGCCAGGGGGGCGCTAATATGGATCAGGGCAGGGGTCCCCTTCCAAGTCACGAGGACAGTGTTGGATCCAGAGGGGCGTTTCGTGGCCATCTCAGGCACTCTGGGAGGGAGAGACCTGAACGTTTGCTGTGTATACGCTCCTAATGTAGACCAGACTGCCTTCCTTTCCAGGTTATCGGGCTCGTTGGCCCACTTTTTCGCCGGGCCCCTCCTGTTGGGGGGAGACTTTAACTCCGTAGTGGATGTGGACATAGACCGCTCGCATCCCCCGCTCCCAGATTCCCCGGTCCGTCGCACGGCTAAGGGTCGTCAGGATTGGCAGACCCGCTGGGGTTTGACGGACATTTGGAGGGCGCATCACCCCGCATCTAGGGATTATTCATATTTCTCGAGCCTCCATGAGCTGCATGTCAGACTAGATGGCTTTCTTGGTTCGCCCGAACTGGTTTCGGCAGCGGTCCGATCGGAGTACTTATCGAGGACCATCTCGGACCATAACCCCCTCCTACTGGACCTTCGCTGGTTTCCTGGGACGCCGGCGGTGCCCACCTGGAAGATGTGACCCGAGATCCTCGAGGACAGTGTCTTCAAGGCGGACTTGGGGGAGAGAATATCGGATTATTTTGCGTCCAACGGCGGCTCCGCGAGTACTAGGGCGTTAGAATGGGACGCTTTTAAGGTAGTGGTGAGGGGCTACTGTATCTCTAAGAAGGTGGGCATGAGGCGCGTCATCCTGGCTGATTTAGACACAGCGGACCGGGCACTCCGCGAGCTTGAAGTTCGCCGCCCCGGACACCCGGAATTGCAAGCACAAACGGCGGAGGCGAGGGAAAGGGTAGCGGTGGAGGTCGAACGGCTCCGCTGTTTTGATTATAAGGCCTATACGGTCCGGTCTATCGCGGAGGGAGACAGGTCGAGTGCGTTGTTGGCGTGGTTGGCCAACCCTACGCGCCAGTCCCAGACGACGACAAATATGCGTGGGGCAGACGGGACCGAGGTATGCACCCAACCGGAGATTCTTAGTTGCTTCCGGCATTATTATGAATGTTTATACCGCAGTCGCTCCGCACGTGACCCAGACCGGCTTGATAATTATCTTCGCCCACTGGAGCCCCGCACAGTAGAGCAGGAAGTGGCGAAAACTCTGGGTTCCGACATCGAATTAGGGGAGATCCGCGGGGCCATTAAACGGATGGCGAGGAACAAGACCCCGGGCCTAGATGGCCTACCAGTGGAGTTCTATGCGGCTTACGCTGACCTCCTAGCCCCTCGGTTACTGGTGGTCTACAGGGAGGCGAAGAGGCTGGGGCGACTCCCGAGCTCGATGTGTGAGGCGTTGGTGGTTCCTCTCCTCAAACCGGGCCGAGACTCATCCGACCCGGGGTCCTACCGTCCCCTATCAATGTTGACGGTGGACTACAAAATACTGAGCAGCATCTTGGCCTCGAGGCTGCTGGGACATATGAGTTCCCTGGTGCATGAGGACCAGGCCGGTTTCATCCCATGGCGGAACACTACTATGAATATTCGTAGGTTGTTCCGCTTGCTAGGGGAACCATTTGTGGATGCCCCGTCCCCGGTAGTCTTGTCGGTGGACCTGGAGAAGGCTTTTGATAGCCTAGAGTGGGACTACCTCTGCACGGTGTTACGGAGATTCGGCCTCGGGGAGGGATTTGTCAGATGGACCGCGGTTCTTTATGCTTCTGCTTCGGCCAGGGTCCGAGCGGGCCCATTGATTTCATCGCGGTATCCGGTGGAACGAGGCACGCGGCAAGGGTGCTCCTTGTCCCCGCTTCTTTTTGCGCTAGCGGTGGAGCCACTGGCGATGCACCTTCGCTCGGGAGCCCACTATGCGGGCTTATGGACGTATGCGGGCCCGCATTATGTCTCGCTATACGCGGACGACCTGTTGCTCTTCCTAGAGGACCCGGTCGACGCTTTACGGGGAGCGGAATTGGCGCTCACGGAGTTCGGAGAGGTCTCGGGCCTCCGAGTGAATTGGTCTAAGACCTGTCTTTTTCCGGTACGCAGGGGTACCCCCACCCCTGCGCTAAGTAGGGAGATTAGATGGGAGCCCGACTGCTTTAAGTACCTTGGGGTATTCGTTTACCACGACCAGCCCGACCTCCTAGATGGGAACATTGCCCGCTGCATTCGAGCACTCCGAGGTTGCATGGACTTTTGGGCCACGCTGCCGCTCTCAGTGGCGGGACGTATCGCCCTGCTCAAAATGGTGGCGCTTCCCCGGTTATTGTATTACTTCCGAACTTTGCCGATCTGGGTCCCACCGGCCACGTTTCGTCGCTTACGCTCTATGGTGGTCGGATTCCTCTGGGGAACGGGCCGGCGGCGGGTGGCCCTCAATACCTTGATGAGGCCGAAAGACGAGGGGGGGCTCGCTGTGCCGGACTTCGAGAAGTACTATCTGGCGGCGCAGCTCCAGACCTTCACCCAGGAGATCGCCAGGGAATTCCGGGGCCCGGAAGACGGTGGAGGGACGGGTATGGCCAGGCATGTTCTCTCCTTTATAGCGCTGCGACAACGTTTGGTCCTGCGGGACTTGTCGATGGAGGAGCGGACTGTCCGACTGTGTTGGAATCGGGCCCACGCCCGAGGCCAACTGAGAACACCGTATGCGCCTGAAATACCGTTGGGGATGCTGACGGCCCTCCCCCACGGAGGGGACTGGTCACGTTTGGCGGCCTGGGAGGATTCCGGTTTACAGCTCGTCTGTGATCTGTACGAGGACGGAGCGCTCTTGTCCTTTCAGGATCTCATTGACCGCTTCGGGATCTCCCGGGGTGACTTTCTGCTGCACTCGGCCATTGTACGAGCGATCCAGGCACACTGGAAGAACGGGCAGGAGGAATCCCACTTGTCTCAGGTGTGCCAGTACGTAATGATGTCGGCGGGCACGGTGAAGGCGGTCACTTGCCTCTACGGCAGGTTGATTACCGAGGGATTGGCTCCTCTCACCACTTTGAGGACCCGCTGGGAGGAGGACATTGGTAGGGAGATCCCGGAGACGACCTGGGCCCAGTTGGTGAGACGAGCCTGGAAGGGCACACGTAGCGCCCGTTTCCAACTGGTCCACTATTATGTTCTCCATAGAGCGTACCTGACCCCGGTGAAAATCAGGCGTTATTTTGCCACGGCTTCGGCGGAATGCCCTAGATGCCCGGCTCAGGAGGCGGACCTCCTACACATGTTATGGGCCTGTCCAGGACTGACGTCCTACTGGCAGGAGGTAGCGACGACTCTGGAGGAGGTGACAGGGAGACTCTTATCATTGGATGCGGCGGTGGGGCTCTTGCACTGGTTCCCCCATACCCCCAGGAATAAAATTTCCAGTAAATTTATCGACCTGGGGCTCCTCCTTGCTAAGCGAGAGGTGACCAGGAACTGGAAGGCACGAGCTGGTCCGGCAGGCAGCAGATGGCACAGTGAGCTTTTGAAGTGGGCGGCGGGAGAGAGCGCGCTGAGATATCAACTGGCTTGGAGGCAGGGTAATGAGAAGGCGCAGGAGGCCGCGTTGGAGTGGGAAATGCTGGTGCAGGCCCTCAGGGATTATTGTGCCCCCAGCGACTCTGAAAGTGAAGAAGCGACTCGCCGCGAGTCCCGGTGAACGTCAGCACTGACAGTCCTATTGCCTTCCCCGTGGGTCAAATAGCAGATCCTATGTTGATAGCTCCCTGGCGCTGGTGGTGGGGGGGGGGGGTGTTTCTTAGTTAGTAGACATTTTGGTGGGGGGGGGTTTATTTTGGGGGTTTTAGGCTTGTTTGGAAAAGCAGATGACGGACAGTGTATTATCCGGACCAGCTCCAGCATCCTACTGACCCCCGTTGCATTTCGCCGCCCGACCCCAGGGTTGTGGGCCGGTTGGCTGTGTACGGACTTTACGGAGGGGGGCCAGTGGGCTTTATTCTGTTAATATTGCTTATGATACAATGCTGGTCGCTACTGTACTGATTTACTGATTCCTGCAATAAAAATATATTTAAAAAAAAAAAATCATCAAAATAGGAAGAAAGGAAAATGTCCGCTGCGGTCTGTTTATGACGGAGTTTAGTCGGGACCAATGGTGGCGGCAAGTTACGGGGTACTTCCGGGGTCGCCTTGGGTAGGCCCTCGGCGAGAACAGGATACAGACCTGTAATAAGGGCATTTCTTTGTCTGTCTAATTGTTCTACTTTAACTCGTTCACCTTCTTCTAGTAGTTCTCTTTCTTTAGCTTTTTCGGATTCTTCTCTACTTCTCTCTGCTTTCCTGATTTCTTTCTCTGTTCTTCTATGCGCTTCTTTACGCCATAATTCTATGGTATCTTTCTGAGATTGTCTGGCTTTCTTTTTCCATAATGCTTCTTCTACTCTCATGATGCATTCAGCATCCCATGTCCCTGAGACAGGCCATCTATACTTCTCTTCCAGATCCTTGGTATAATCAACCCATAAGTCTAAATACAGTATGGCATCTAAGCCATGTTTATGGTACATAAAATGTCCGGGAGTGTCCCTAGGCGGGACGGGAACTGCCTCTTCGAGTATCCCTTTCCTGGTTCCTATCTGACGCAATTTCGAAAACAGCGGCATATTTGAACTGACTTGAACGTGAACACAATAAACACAGTAATAGATTGCAAACAATCATTCATACCACGACATTAAACACATTAAAACATTTTCGGACAGTTGCTACCTAGTACATAAAAAAACACAATTCTGAAAATCTCGAGATACAACACTAGAATACTGAATTTCTGGATGCACTGCTAGAACAGTACAGACATACCGGTCCCATAAAGAGACACGTCTTACCGTATCCACCTAAGTGAACACGTCTGGACCGGGTCTGTGTACCCAGACCCGTCTTGACCGGGCACAAATTAATGAACCCGTCTAGATGCGTTCCCAACAACGGTACTCACCGGGAAGCAGAAACGGAAGGCCTCGGAAACGCGACACTGGACTAGACTGGACTGCTACGGCGTCGGGCTGCTACTACGCATGCGCCTCGGAACAGGTGGGCCTCCGGATACCTCGGACCTTGCTCTCTCGGCTTGGGGCTCTGGTCGGGATCCTCCGCATTCCTCACCGCCTCGTCTGGGTGCCGGATCGCAGTCTCCGTCTCCTCCGTGGGCCTGGGAGATAGCAGGAAAACCCGCATGTGTGCACAGGAGTCCGTCACGGCTGTAGAAGGGGTCAGGGGCCTGCGTTACATTGCTGGCGCGTGGGGAAGGGGAGGGGTTCCTGTTCGGGCGCCAGATTATGTGGTAAATAAAATTACCGGGACTATTTTTCTATACATTAAATGACAATAAGGATAGCTCAATAAAATGAGAGGCAGAGTCCGTGGTATCAGAGTCATACGGGCTTTAATTAAGTGGCTCGAGACACTGGACATCGGGTTCCATCACCACTAAGGTTCAGGAAGGGATATTCAACATTTTATTAACATCACACATTATATATAGTAAAACTGTACAATTGAAATGAATACAGTAGGCGTAGCAAGTGAAAAGAGAGAGATAAGAACACATTGGCATAAAAGAAGGCGTGTAAGGGGGCGTACACGTAGGCGTGCACTTGATGAGTCAGAGAAGTGTCACAAGTGGGTGGATGCTTAGAGAAAGTTTCAGGGTGCGAGCGCAACTGAGCATGACGTGGTGTAGACGTGTAGCTGAGGAGAGCTGGGGGCTTGACTTTAGCACTAGTAGAGGAGACTGGTGTCTGGGATGTCAGAACGACCTGCACCTATAGCATATCTGGTATCTTGTGTTTAGAGGATGTATTATCTGAAGTAAAAGGTCTCTCGGGCAGAGGCCGTTCAATACTGAATGCTAGTGCGTGCATATGGTTCTTCATGCAATGTACGGGGGCCATGGGCCTACCATGGTAACAGGTGCAGTAAATCACTTGCATGGAGACAGGAAGGCAGGGCCCTTTGCTCTGCAGCCGGGAATATGTTTACCTATTTCACTAGACTGGAATGTGTTTTTGCGGAGGCTGAGCAGATAACTGTAGGCAAAATACCGTCTTGGCAGGCAGGCCAGGCCGAGCCGGGCACCGCTCGCCTGGGCAGGAAGAAAGGTAGAGGTCAGGGATGCATACCTAAACTGCAGTTTTCAGAGACAGAAGAGACTCGGAGCCTCAATTAAGGGCCTGGCTCGACTGAGCCAGAAAAACGTGGAGAACGTGTGCTTTGCGATATTTAAAAGTGCACCATGTAAATGCATTGGAAACGTAGGCCTTAATGCGGAATCAGTACTTTATACATGGAGGGTTCACTAACTGACATGCTAACGTTAGACGGAAATGCAGAGGCATTATCATAGCAGGCACGGGAAGGGAATTACAGGACATACATGGGGCACGGGTGCATGGATGGGGTGCGAGTGGGGGACACATTGACTACCTAAAAATTTCTATTTCCTCCCGGAACAGGGACCCCTCCCCTTCCCCACGCGCCGGCGATGTAACGCAGGCCCCTGACCCCTTCTACAGCCGTGACGGACTCCTGTGCACACCTGCGGGTTTTCCTGCTATCTCCCTCAGGCCCACGGAGGAGACGGAGACTGCGACCCGGCATCCAGACGAGGCGGTGAGGAATGCGGAGGATCCCGACCAGAGCCCCAAGCCGAGAGAGCAAGGTCCGAGGTATCCGGAGGCCCACCTGTTCCGAGGCGCATGCGTAGTAGCAGCCCGACGCCGTAGCAGTCCAGTCCAGTCCAGTGTCGCGTTTCCGAGGCCTTCCGTTTCTGCTTCCCGGTGAGTACCGTTGTTGGGAACGCATCTAGACGGGTTCATTAATTTGTGCCCGGTCAAGACGGGTCTGGGTACACAGACCCGGTCCAGACGTGTTCACTTAGGTGGATACGGTAAGACGTGTCTCTTTATGGGACCGGTATGTCTGTACTGTTCTAGCAGTGCATCCAGAAATTCAGTATTCTAGTGTTGTATCTCGAGATTTTCAGAATTGTGTTTTTTTATGTACTAGGTAGCATCTGTCCAAAAATGTTTTAATGTGTTTAGTGTTGTGGTATGAATGATTGTTTGCAATCTATTACTGTGTTTATTGTGTTCACGTTCAAGTCAGTTCAAATATGCCGCTGTTTTCGGAATTACGTCAGATAGGAACCAGGAAAGGGATACTCGAAGAGGTAGTTCCCGTCCCGCCTAGGGACACTCCCGGACATTTTATGTACCATAAACATGGCTTAGATGCCATACTGTATTTAGACTTATGGGTTGATTATACCAAGGATCTGGAAGAGAAGTATAGATGGCCTGTCTCAGGGACATGGGATGCTGAATGCATCATGAGAGTAGAAGAAGCATTATGGAAAAAGAAAGCCAGACAATCTCAGAAGGATGCCATAGAATTATGGCGTAAAGAAGCGCATAGAAGAACAGAGAAAGAAATCAGGAAAGCAGAGAGAAGTAGAGAAGAATCCGAAAAAGCTAAAGAAAGAGAACTACTAGAAGAAGGTGAACGAGTTAAAGTAGAACAATTAGACAGACAAAGAAATGCCCTTATTACAGGTCTGTATCCTGTTCTCGCCGAGGGCCTACCCAAGGCGACCCCGGAAGTACCCCGTAACTTGCCGCCACCATTGGTCCCGACTAAACTCCGTCATAAACAGACCGCAGCTGACATTTTCCTTTCTTCCTATTTAGATGATGTTGCTCCAGAGTATGCCAATGCACGTGTACCACCTACTAATAATAATCCTCAACACCCTGCTAACACGATTCCCCCCACTGTTCAACCTGTTACCAATCCTTTTTCCGCAGCACCTGTAATTCAGGACCAACCTACACCTACTTTACCAGCACCAATATTACCAGTGCCAGCGCAGCCTGCAAGCCCCGGTAGCTCACATCTAGGAGGCGCGGCAGGAGGTTTTTCCACCCCTGCTCCGGTAAAACGAATATCGTTACGAGAATTAGCACTGGAACAAACGCCGAAGGCAACATACACATTCCTTAGAAAGAACCTTTCTGATTGAATATATGATCCAGTACCGGGTGAAGATTCATTGGTCTTACACTCACTACGATTAAGGCGCGTTGCAGATTATTTGATCACTTTACCAGGCATGAGAGTGAAATTAGACAAGATATATAGCTTCATTAGAACAGGGGAGGGACCAGAAAGTATACATGAGGCCATGGCACACGAGAAGGCGGAAACTCAACGTATGATTTTACAGTTTTTGATAAATTGTTTGATCAGGGAACAAGACCAACCACACAGAGAAGTAACTAAACGTATGTTAAATTGGAGTGACAACATAGCAGTCGGAAAGCATGATAAACAAAGTTGTGTAGAGGCAATGTACAGGAAAATCCGTAAGGAAATTGTTGACATACGTGAGAAAGAACGGGCCTTGGCACAGGCCGACGAGAACGAAACTGAGAAAGAGGACGACAACTTTTCAGAGGACGAAGATGTAACTCAAGCAAACATGAGTAAAATAAGTTACGTAGGTAGAGCAAGGCCTTTTGATAGGCCGATACGTCTAGAATACAAGCCACGTTCCCTCTCTCCCATACCAGAACACTATTCCCTTGAACGCATATTCCAAGCCACTGACCAAGAATTGAAAAAACGAATAGGGAGTAGCGAGCTTAGTACTTTGCACGAACAGGAACTAGCCCGGTCAGCAGTTCAATGGGCTAGCAATTCTACCATATATAAAGATGACGTAGTAGCGCAAACATTTTTGAATCTTTCCCCAGACGAACAACGATTAGCTGGTACGTACATGATCCAGCATCTCATTATACTATATGAGAGTCAGCATTCTGACCCAGGTCCCCTATATAACTAGTTGGAAGATTTATTGCTAGCTAGATGGAGAGGTTTGGGTACCGAACTAATTCATAAGATTTTGGAACAAAGACACAGATATATGACTTTCCTAACTCCCCATTTCGTTCCAGTCCCTAATCGAAATCGAAAGACTTTTTTCATGGACAAACTGAATCCCTTACGAGAAGTTCATCCCGTTAGGACAACAGATGGTGAGCTTGAACGAGTATTTGTTTACACCCCCTTAACGAAAATAGAACTATTGGAAATGAAAAAATTAGTGCCCTGTCACGATAAAGATCCAGCAGGGTTCCACCGTGAATTAAAAGATATGCTCCGCATGGGGGAGTATACGTATCCCGATATTATTAAAATGTTAAAGGTACTGTTGCCAGCCGGCATTTACGAAAAACTGAAAGAAAAAGAGTGGGAGGTGGGAGAGAAAAAGATTGACTGGGCAGAATTAGAAGACGAAGACAAAACACGAATCCCTGGTACTGGTCTCGGGGAAAAAGCCAAAGCATTACCCGAGTTATTAATACAGGTTTTGCCAAGATTACTAGCTACTAAAAAGGAAGACTGGGATGCAATCTCAGCCTGCAAACAGAAACAAGACGAAGACACTAGTGATTTTTATTCCAGATTCGAGAAATGTTTCATTATTAATAGCGGCCTGAAGACAAGTAGTGAATCATACCCACATCTTTTTGTGACCAAATTAGTAGAGAATTCCTTACCACAAGTTAAAAATAGAGTACTGAAGGTTGAGAGTACATGGCAAGCAAATAGCCCTTCTCAAATGTTGCAAATGTTACAGTACCACCAGAACCGAATTAGAGAGGAATACGAACACGAACAGAGACGTATTAAAGACACGAAAATGAAAGTACTAGTTGCTCAGTCTGTCCCAGCTGACGGTTAGAAGAAGGGTGCGGCACCGTCCGGTCATTCTGCAGCTCCTGTTAAAGGGAACTGCAATTATTGTAAACAGCCAGGTCACTATATAAACGAATGTGCCGTTTTGAGACACAATATTGCTACAGGCAAGACTAAAGAAAGACCGTGTCCACCTAGACAAGAACATGTTCCACAAAATATTCCACAGAACACGCAACCTCCACAGAATACACAACAGACAGTAGCTGTACCCCAACCCCAACCCATTGCTGCCACACAACATGTCACGCAACAAATGTACCAGTATGCACAGTCAGATTATCCCGATTATCAGCAGTACTCATGAAACAGCCTAGAGAGGGAGGTTGGCTTGCCCCTTATCGAGGTTCCTGTAGATCAAGAGGGTCCCTATGTACATAGTCAGGTATTAGGTAAAGACAGAAAATTTTTGATTGACACAGGGGCGAGCAGAACTACCATCAGTCATGACGAGGTTCCAGGGGCACCCCTCTCAGGCTCACAGAATGTTTCCCTGGGTTTTTCAGGAAAGCCTATTGTTAACGAGGTGTCAAAGCCAGTTTCCCTAGAAGTTGGTCCATTGTCCCGTACTACAGACTTGTTACTTACGAAAGCATGTCCAGAAAATCTGCTTGGTATTAAAACGTTGAAAGCACTAGGAGCAGTAATATGTTGTTCTCCGGAAGGAGTGAGATTGTTTTTACGTGATTTTAAAGGACATTATGTGTTGAGAGATTTTGATCCAAGATTGCAGAATGTACCACAGCATTTATGAGCACAAGGTCCGACTGATGTAGGTTGTATGCACATTACACCATATCGTGTTACTCTCAAACATGGAGTTGTACTGCCCCGAATCCGACAATACAAATTGCCACCTGAGGCTGTAGCAGCCTTACTGAAAATTATTGACGAACTGATTGCACAAGGAGTGGTTGTAGAAACCGACTCAAATGTATGTAATTCTCCAATCATTCCGATTCTTAAACGAACTGACCCAAATGCACCACCGGTCTACAGATTGGTGATCGACCTTCGAGAATTAAATAAATGCATAATTCCCCAGTACCCAGTGGTGCCAGACATTTCTTCCTTATTGACTGCCATTGATTCCGAAGCAGCGTTCTTCACTGTAATCGATCTCAAGAACGCCTTCTTTAGTGTCCCCATCCATCCGGAAAGCCAGTATCTTTTCGGATTCTGTTTAAATGGCCGAAGCTTCAAATTTGCACGTGCTCCTCAAGGGTTCACGGAAAGTCCTAGTATTTACAGCCAAGCCCTGAAACGACAACTAGACAGTATTCACATGCCTACTGACACTGCCCTACTCCAGTATGTTGACGATCTGTTAATTACAGCACGGACCGAGCGTGACTGCGAGCGTGCATCACTGACTGTCTTGTATTTCTTGGCCGAAAAGGGGCATAAGGTGTCCCCTTCGAAGCTACAATTCTGTGCCCAGCAAGTGGTATACCTTGGGCACTTGCTGTCCAAGTGGGGTAGACAGTTGACACCAGACCGCATCCAGTTAATTGCACATCTTCCACAGCCCAAGACACAAAAGGAAGTACGGGCCTTCATTGGCCTCACTTCTTACTGCAGACAATGGATTCCTCAGTATGAATACCTAGCCAAACCACTCATACAGTTGACAACACAGGAGGCAGCGACTTCGACTGTCCTCCCTTGGACTCAGGAACATACACTTGCTTTTGACGAATTGAAGAAAGCCCTATGTCAAGCACCTGTTTTAGCGACACCATGTTACAGCAAACCTTTTACACTTTTTGTCACTGAACGCGATGGCACAGCATTATCTGTTCTTACACAAGATCAATCAGGAAAACACAAGCCTTGTGCTTATTTTTCTAGTACATTGGATCCAGTTGCCCAGGCGCTGCCTGCGTGCCTAAAATCAGTTGCAGCAACAGCTTTAGCAATCAGACAAAGCGACTCAATAGTGTTAGGACATCCCCTGACAGTACAAGTTCCACACTCCGTGGAAGTTCTCCTGAACCGAACCCAGACTCAGCACCTGACCATAGCAAGACTGACAGGATATGAATTGACATTGTTTCAGCCACACATAGAGATCAGACGTTGCAACACTTTAAACCCTGCCACATTGTTACCCTCAACCACAACTGACCCTACACCACATGACTGCGTGGAAGTCATTAATACTGTAACAAAACCAAGACAAGACTTGACAGACATTGCATTGCCTGACCCAGACCTGACACTTTACGTGGATGGTTCATGTATGAGAACAAGCACAGGAGAGTTAGTGGCCGCATATGCAGTGACCACTGAAACTGAAGTCATAGAAACACATCGTATTGACACATTGTCTGCCCAAGCAGCAGAGCTCATCGCTCTGACCCAAGCCTACATACGAGCCAAGAACCTGAAAGTAAACATATACACAGATTCACAGTACGCATTTGGCGTCGTTCACGACTTCGGTATCCTCTGGCAAGAAAGAGGTTTTTTAACTTCTCACGGCGCCAAGATACAACATGGTCCCCTCATTCAAGCACTGTTAGATGCCATACATCTACCTGCATCCATTGCTATCATGAAGTGCAAAGCACATACGAAAGTTACTGACATTATTTCCCAGGGTAACGACCTGGCAGATCGAACAGCGAAACTTACAGCTCAGACTCAAACAGACATACCGACTGATCCGACAAAGACTGAAGTATTATCACAGACACATTGTATGACAGTTAAGGATCCCACACTAGATGTACTCGACATACAGACACATGCCACTCCAGGTGAAATCAAGAAATGGACTGAACAAGGAGGGATCCAGACAGATCAGGGATGGATGACGAAGGGAAGAGCCACATGGTTTCTCCCCGACTCTATGGTTCAAGTTATCATAAATACAGCACATAGTCCAGCACACTTAGGAGAAAAAGCCATGTTAGACAGCATACAGAATATCTGGTCCAACAAGCATTTACGTGCAGCAGCAAAACAGAAAGTGCGTACCTGCATGATCTGTTGTCAGTTCAATCCAGGCAAAGGCATTCCCGTGGAACAAGGTGGATTTCATCCTCCCGACCACCCTTTTGAAGCCCTCCAGATGGATTATATCCAGATGGACCGATGTCGAGGATTCAAGTATGTCCTCGTAGTTGTATGTGCCCTTTCCAGATGGACAGAAGCGTATCCGGTCCCAGATTACACTGCCGTGACCACTGCCAAACAGTTGGTCCGTGAATTTTTCCCGCGATACGGCTTGCCCCGTGTCGTGTACTCAGATAATGGACAGCCATTCTCGTCTGAACTGATGAAACAGGTATCACTCCTGTTAGGATACCAGTGGAAATTTCACTGTGTACGACACCCCGAAGCAGCTGGTCTCGTTGAGAGACATAATCAGACTCTGAAAACACGATTAGCGAAGGTCTGTGCAGAAAAAGGTGTAGATTGGATGGTAGCCCTGCCGGTTGCCCTCTTTTACATGCGTATGGTAGCTCATTCCAGAACCGGACTATCTCCCTATGAGGTAGTCTTCGGCAGACCTCCAAACATGTGGGGTACGCCTATGCCGCGTAAGATCACTGATGTTGATAGTAACATGCTGACAGATTACCTGGCTTCCTTGATGTCTGCACTACTCTCTTGTCGTTCACAGGTCGCGGCTGCTTTCCCGGACAACACCCAAGTGAAACCGCATGAAATTGTTCCGGGGGATTTTGTCTGTATAAGGAATTTCGACCGCTCAAGCCCTCTGGAGCCCAGGTGGAGGGAGCCGAAGCTGGTGTTGATGACCACGAGGACCGCTGTGAAAATAGAGGGAAGAAAAGGCTGGCTTCATTCCAGCCATATAAAAAGATTTCGTGGACTGTGTCCAGAGACATTTCCCAAGGACTGCCCTGATCCGGACACTGACACTAAACTCCCCTTGTTAGAAAAAACTCCGCAACAGGAGTACAGAAGCAAATTAAGGTCTAGTAAGTCAGGCAGCGTTTAATTGTTTAAGTCCCTCTCGGGTTAAGCGGTTAGACAGGTTCCTGACATGTATAAGATAGACCCAAATAGTCAGAGAGATAGGCGAATCGAAAAGAGAGAAAAATATTGCAAAAACCTGCACAGCCGATGCGTCATTACTTTAATTATTATGTTTGTTCTAAGTATATCGATTATATGCATAAGCTTGATGCTACATGTTTTCTTTCCTCCTCTTGGTTCCCATGTACATACTTCCTCTAATGACACCGTAGAGCACACTTTCAGTGACCTGCCCCCTCACGAGCTATCCTATCGATTAGCAATGCGCAACAACACTTTCATTCGTATGTTACACCATACTCACCAGACCAGCAATGCCACAAATTGCTGGGTATGCGGCCGACTCCCACCTTATCAGAAATACAAGGGAGCTCTGCCCCTCTTTCCCTACCCGTTTACACATAATCGTTCGTGCGGAGCATGGTTTGCTTTAATGTCATCATTAGACAGTAAGTCCAAAGTTTCCCAAGGCAATTGGATATGGGGGAACCTGAATACAGTCATGAATAAAGCATGTTTTCCAGACGCAGACGGTCTTCCCCAAAGGATAGGGACCGATCTAGAAAATGAAGTGTGTGAATTAGGCCATTTTTCCCTCAACCTCATGATTCTGAACGTTCAGTCCGAGACTAATTCGGACTTGCCATTTATAACAGTTTTACCAGTGAAAGGCGAATTATGCGTTAGAAAGAATGGTTCAGTACATCTAGGACACAGTGATTGTAATACTGTGGTCGAATTCAGCGATAAAGTAAAGTCTACTTTCAAAGCTTCTCGCCATTCCTATTTTATTTGTGGTCAGATAGCTTATGTACACCTGCCCCTGGATTGGGATGGAACGTGTTATATCGAGTTCCTATTACCACCTGTTTTTCTAGCGCCACCTGACTATCATCGAAATTCACACCTTGTGCATGTAAGACATAGAAGGGAGATCAAGTCCCCAATTGTCGATCAGACTGAGACAACGTGGGAGCAATATACAGATTTCAATAAAGGATTCTTTTTCTTTGTAGGTCCTGTCCAAAACAGTAAACTGATACGCAAATTAACCAGAACTTTGGAAGCAGTAGTGAATGAGACTACTTCTGCTTTAGGTAACCTGACCGAAGAGCAGTCTGCTATGAGACTTGTTGTTCTTCAAAACCGCCTTGTTCTTGACGTCATCCTGGCCGATAGGGGCGGGGCTTGTAGAGTGATCGGATCCAGTTGTTGCGTGTTTATTCCTAATAACGCGCCATCCGTGTATAAAGCGATAACCAGGCTTCATGAAATAGCTCACCTGATACACCAGAATCCTGGCACCTGGACTTGGTCCGGTTGGCTCTGGAGTGTGATATCCGCCTGGGGATGGAAAGTGTTATCATTCCTAGGAATAATACTGCTTATATTATTCAGTTGTTGTCTCTGTCTGCAATGTGGGCCAGCGATTTGTGGCTTGTGCGCCACAGCTTGTATTCCCCGTCCAAGTTCACGTTCCCGTTCCCGAATGAAAAAAGATGAGCAAATGATGTTATATGAACAAATAGATGGTCTCATGAAAATAGACATATCCTAAAGGGTGAAGTAGGGGCCAAGGAGGGAATGAGGAAATAGACATTTTTAGGTAGTGAATGTGTCCCCCACTCGCACCCCATCCATGCACCCGTGCCCCATGTATGTCCTGTAATTCCCTTCCCGTGCCTGCTATGATAATGCCTCTGCATTTCCGTCTAACGTTAGCATGTCAGTTAGTGAACCCTCCATGTATAAAGTACTGATTCCGCATTAAGGCCTACGTTTCCAATGCATTTACATGGTGCACTTTTAAATATCGCAAAGCACACGTTCTCCACGGTTTTCTGGCTCAGTCGAGCCAGGCCCTTAATTGAGGCTCCGAGTCTCTTCTGTCTCTGAAAACTGCAGTTTATGTATGCATCCCTGAGCTCTACCTTACTTCCTGCCCAGGTGAGCGGTGCCCGGCTCGGCCTGCCTGCCAAGACGGTATTTTGCCTACAGTTATCTGCTCAGCCTCCACAAAAACACATTCCAGTGTAGTGAAATAGGTAAACATATTCCCGGCTGCAGAGCAAAGGGCCCTGCCTTCCTGTCTCCATGCAAGTGATTTACTGCACCTGTTACCATGGTAGGCCCATGGCCGCCGTACATTGCAAGTGATTTACTGCACCTGTTACCATGGTAGGCCCATGGCCATGGTAGGCCCGCGGGCCTACCATGGTAGGCCCATGGCCGTCGTACATTGCATGAAGAACCATATGCACGCACTAGCATTCAGTATTGAACGGCCTCTGCCCGAGAGACCTTTTACTTCAGATAATACATCCTCTAAACACAAGATACCAGATATGCTATAGGTGCAGGTCGTTCTGACATCCCAGACACCAGTCTCCTCTACTAGTGCTAAAGTCAAGCCCACAGCTCTCCCCAGCTACACGTCTACACCACGTAATGCTCAGTTGCGCGCGCATCCGTGGCAAAGGTTTCTGCTGACCCTGCAAACTGTCTGTGAGCATCCACCCACTTGTGACACTTCTCTGACTCATCAAGTGCACGCCTACGTGTACGCCGCCTTACACGCCTTCTTTTATGCCAATGTGTTCTTATCTCTCTCTTTTCACTTGCTACGCCTACTGTATTCATTTCAATTGTACAGTTTTACTATATATAATGTGTGATGTTAATAAAATGTTGAATATCCCTTCCTGAACGTTAGTGGTGATGGAACCAGATGCCATCCGA
>NW_028245509.1:0-2000 GCF_964263255.1 Lissotriton vulgaris
TGTGTGAGAGAGAGAGAGAGAGAGAGAGAAGCTTGGTTCAAGTTCAAGTTCAAGTTCCAGCATTTGTATAGCGCACTACTCACCCAGAGGGTCTCAAGGCGCTGGAGGGAGGGGTTCAATATTTGTTGAATAGCCAGGTTTTGAGTTCTTTTCTGAAGGAGATGTGGTTCTGAGTAAGGCGGAGGTGGGTGGGGAGAGAGTTCCAGGTCTTGGCAGCCAGGAAGGAGAAGGATCTGCCACTCATGGTGGATTTCCGGATGCGCGGGATTGCGGCGAGGGCTTGATTGGATGATCTTAGTTGGCGGGTGGGTTTGTAGAAGGACAGTCGAGTGTTGAGGCATTCGGGTCCTAGATTGTAGAGGGCTTTGTGTGCGTTGGTGAGAAGGCGGAAAGTAATTCTTTTGTTGACGGGAAGCCAGTGGAGGTCTTTTAGATGTCCGGAGATGTGATCTTGGCGAGGGGTGTCTAATATGAGTCTTGCTGACGCGTTTTGGATGCGCTGGAGTTTTTTCTGTAGTTTTGCTGAGATTCCGGCGTATAGTGTGTTACCAAAATCCAGTCGACTCGTGACCAAAGCGTGGGTGACAGTCTTTCTTGTCTCGAGGGGGATCCAGCGGAAGATCTTTTTGAGAATGCGAAGTACGTTGAAGCAGGAGGACGAGACGGCGTTGACTTGTCTGGACATTGAGAGAGAGGAGTCTAGGATGAAGCCAAGGTTACGTGCATGGTCTGTGGGTGTGGGTGCTGCGCCCAGAGCAGAAGGCCACCAAGAGTCGTCCCAAGCTGAGGGGGAAGATCCTAGGATGAGCACCTCCGTTTTGTCTGAGTTGAGTTTAAGGCAGCTATGTTTCATCCATTCTGCTACTTCTTTCATGCCTTTGTGAAGGTTGGTTTTGGCGGTGTTGGGGTCTTTGGTGAGGGAAAGGATTAACTGGGTGTCGTCGGCGTAAGAGATGATGGCGCGGATACAAAGATGTTGAGAACATCGCTAGCCGATACCTGGCCATCCATTTCTGAGGAATCCAATGTAGCCGTGCAGCAATTCTCAGATTGGTTAACTTTGGCAGTAGAGACATCTGTGCCACTAAAAACTATATCTAAAAACCGGAGGATGCCTTCAGCACCTTGGTTTTCGGAATCTTTGAGAAAACAGAAACAGATCTGCAGGAGTGTTGAGAGAAAATGGCGAAAAAACTATGATAGTGAATCTAGAACACTATATAAACAGACATTGGCATTATACAAAAAAATGATCCTGGAGGCCAAAAAAACCTTTTATGAGGAACAAATTAATGGCGCCAAAAATTCTAGCAGACAATTGTATGAGGTGGTGAAATCATTAACTGGAAATCAGCCTGATTTGGCCCCTCCTCCCTCGCAGACTTTCTGCGACGCCTTGGCAAATTTTTTCTATTCTAAAGTGAATGATATCTATGCTGAGTTTTCCACGATCAACTCTCTAAGTAATTTGGTACCCATGACAATTAATAAATAAATTACATGCTCACTTACCCAATTTAAAGAGGCAACAGAGGATCAAATAATAGACATTATCAAATCGATTAAATCAGGCTCCGCTCTTGACCCTTGTCCACCCAAGATCTTTCCTCCAGTAATGGACTTGATAGGTGCATTTGTAAAACAAATTTGTAACACCATGTTCACCTCAGGTGTTTTTCCAGATAAACTGAAGAGTTCACTATTAAAACCACTACTGAAGAAACCAGGCTTAGATAAAGAGTTATTAAAAAAGCTACAGGCCTATTGCCAGTTTACCGTTTCTAGCAAAAGTAGTGGAAAAGGTTATGAACGCCCAGCTTTCGGAATATATTGATCAAAACGACTTGCTGGATGAGTCGCAGTTTGGCTTTCGGAAGATGCATGGAACCGAAACTGCGCTCATCAAAGCCGCAGATGATATCAGGGCCATTAAAGATCAGGGTGGCATGGCGGTTCTGATCATGCTGGATCTATCGGCGGCCTTCGACACGGTCAATCAC
>NW_028245510.1:0-195359 GCF_964263255.1 Lissotriton vulgaris
ATTTTTTGCCATTTCACTCATACAAAACCATTGAAATTCCTCTGTTATAGTTAGTTCAGCTAACTATAACTTGCGCGCCCGCAATGTACTGCTGATGATGTCACATATTACATCACTCAAGACATGGTCAGTGACATCACTCATGGCATCACTGGCACACGATGTGACGTCATCAGCGGTGCATTGTGGGCGCGCAAGTTATAGTTAGCTAAACTAAGTATAACAGAGGAATTTCAATGGTTTTGTATGAGAGAAATGTCCAGCTAACTATAACATGGATGAAACCTATAGTTTTTTCAGTGAATGTTTAAGGTTTTTTAAATGCTAATTCCTAACTATAATGTGGCTGAAACCTATGTTGTTTTCAGTGAATTTCGAAGGTTTTTTAAATGCTAATTCCTAACTATAACATGCCTGAAACCTATGTTTGTTTCAGTGAATTTCAAAGGTTTTGTAAATAATAATTTATAAATGTATTAATTACTATGTCTTTCTTTTTATACTAATTTATTATATTTTTAATATACATATTTATATTTATTAATTTTTTTAGATTATATTTCATATTCTTATTATTAAAACGAAATTGCTAATATTTTGGGGATTAATTATTGCTTGACTGTTGCAAGCATAACACAACTCCAGCAATGCTCTTGGGCTGTATGCTCACATTGCAGTATCAATCCTTACACCTGCTTCAAGCATATGCAAGGTTTTGACACAGCATAAGCTCAAAAGTAACTGAATGAAATGTTATACATTTCACTCAGTCACTTTTAGGAGGTGTTGCTGCACCCCCTCCTGCACAGGAAAGCCTCCTTCCGGCACTGGGCTTTACAAAGTAATGCACCCTCCAGATGCATCACATTCCTAATACAATACACCATGGCACATCTTTTGCACCACCGCTGGGTCACAAAAGTGATGCAAAGGCTGTGTAACAGAGGCCCAAGGGGATTGTAAATCCACCCCTCACACATACAAATTCACCCAGACAGTTTCACCAGCAGCGCAAATTGAAGCACAGACTTGTAACATATTTATTTGCATATGTTACCTTGAAGTGCTTCGGACATACTACAGTATACTATCGGTAAACACCTTATAGATTTATGCTGTAGCTTATAGTTCTGCACTTTCACATTCTCCATGCACTAGTAATATATTCATTCATTTATAAACTACACATTCATTCTGACAAACTTATAAACACTAACATAGAAGTATAGTTCTTTCTTTGACTATTTCTAAAATTAACAGTTTTTTCATTTTTTTTGTGTTTTGTCAACAAGTTTTTTTTTTTAAACCCAATTTTTTTTACTGCAACCCAGAAAGTATCAAACAGGAACAAAAGAATGGACAGAAACTAATGTTGAGGACAGCGATGCTCCTGCATCCTGCGTTTCATCAGATCAATAGACTGCTCCGTATAACACAAAAGTCTATCACAATGAATGCATACATCAATTTGTGGATTTAGACTGCTTCCTGAAAATTCTGCTGCAGTAGTTGATGTGCTTGGTGCAGAAGAAGGTGGGTTCTCCTGCAACCTCCGTCTTGCAGCTCGAGCAAAGTTACTGGAGTGCAAGTTCTTCACATGTCGCACCGTATTTGCTGTGCCAAAGGAGTATTTTTAGATGGATCACCCTTGAAAGAGTTGTTTGGCAAATTTTACAGATTACTTTTGGAGCATTAACCTTTTTTTGCCCTTCTGGAAAAGTAAAAAATTGCCAAATTAGAGCTTCTTTCCTCTTCTTTGGAGGTTCTTCAGGAAAGATACCTCCCTCTGAAGAACTGCTGGAAGATGAGTCCATTGCTCTTATAATGATCTTCCTTCTATTTGAAAAAATTCTCAGAAGAAATTCTTCTTCTTAGAAAGTCAAAGTTGAATGATTATAATAGGACGGAACTTTCAACAGTTACAATAGGAAAAGTTATGAACCGATCAAATCTCTCCTTTTAAAGTCACATGACTTTAAGTACGCTTATGATGCGCTTACACAGCTGTTTCGATACCAGTACGCATGATGTTCTACCGCAATTTGTTTAATTGTTTTTTAAAGCAATATATGATTGTTAAAACTGTAAAAAAAAATGTTCATAGTTATCCCAAATATTATCTTCCTTTAGTATTTCTGTATTATGGAATCCCTAATGCCTCCCTTAAACATTCAAGCGAAGTCCAAACACATACTAACTGAAACACACCAACCAATAGTAACCTATAAAATTTGCCAAACAACGCTTTCAAGGTGTGATCAATCCAAAAAATACTCCATTGGCACATCAAATATAGTACAAAACACATAAACTACTTGCACCCCAACAACTTTGCTTGAGCTGCAACACAGAGATCGCAGGACAACCACTTGCTGCTACACCAAGCACATCAACAGCTGCAACTCCATATTTAGCAAACAGTCCATACTCGCATATTGATCTTGAGTTTCGTAAACTTACATTTCTATGCATTTATTGTGATGACCTTTTGTGTTATGCAAACACTATATCAACGTCATCAAAAATAAGAAACAGGAGCAGTGCTGTCCTCAACATTAGTTATTAGACATTTATCAAGCTTTTTTGTTGTAAAAACTACCCCGTTCCAAGGCAGTTGAAAATGTGCATACTTACTGCCTTTCTTGGCTGGGGTTATCAATTACTCTTGAATTTCATTTTCTGATTCAAACTCATGGCCCTTTATTGAGGCTTTTTGTTGTACCTACTAACCCGGCCAATGGTAAATTTAGACACTTACTGCCTTTCTTGACTGGGATTATCAATTATTGTTCAATTTCATATTCTGATTCAATTTCAAGGCTCTTTATCAAGCCTTTTTTTTATAGATACTGCACTGGCAGAAGGCAGTGGGAAATTTGTACACTTGCTGCATTTCTTCACAGGGGTTATAAACTATTGTTCAATTTCATATTCCTATTCAAACTGCAGTCCCTTTATCAAGCCCTTTTTATTCTATCTACTACCCTGTCTGAAGGCAGTAGGAAATTTGAACTCTTGCTGCCTTCTTGGCTGGGATTATCAATTATCCTTCTTGTAATACAAATTCAAAGTGTAGGCCCTTTATTGAGCCATCTTGGTAACTACTACTCGTGAATGGCAGTGGGTAATTTGCGCACTTCCTGACCTTCATGTATGAAAAAAAGCTTAACAAAAGTCTACCAATATTAAAAAAGAGCCTGTATAGTCTATCGTTATCAAATCTTCTCTTTGTTAATCTAGTTCACCGTGCAGGCCCTTTACTGAGCCTTCTTGCAAACTACTACCGTGAATAGCAGTGGCTAATTTGCACACTAACAGCCTTTCTTAGTTTTTACATTATTCATGTTCCACTCAATCAACACATTATCTACATGTACACACACCTACTTGCTTCCTTTCTTGCCTATGGTTATCAACTATTCTATTTCATCGTATTCAAACTACAGGCCCTACATCGAGCCTTTTTGTTGTAACAAGTCCCCCAGCCGAAGGCAGTAAAAAATTGCACACTTGCTACCTTTCTTGGCTAGGGTTATCAATTGTTCGTGAATTTCATATTCTGATACAAACTCATGGCCCTTTATTGAGGCATTTTGTTGTACCTATGACTCCGGCCGAAGGCAGTGAAAATTTACACACTAACTGCCTTTTTTGGCTAGGGGTTATCAATTGTTCATGAATTTCATATTCTGATACACACTCGTGCCCTTTATTAAGGCATTTTGTTATACCTACAACTCCGGTCGAAGGCAGTGAAAATTTGCACACTAACTGCCTTTCTTGGCTAGGGGTTATCAATTATTGTTCAATTTAATTTTCTGATTCAAAGTCAAGGACCTTTATTGAATCTTTTTATTATAGCTAATACCCTGGCCGGACAAAGTAGGATATTTTCACACTTGCGGCTTTTCTTCACTGGGGTTGTCAATTATTTTAAAAGTACCTACAAGCTTAGCAACAATATTTTCTTTTTGGAAACACATTTCAAACTAATCGTCTCTGTAAAACTTCTTTGACATGTTCAGTCATTTCTCCAATTCTCATTTCTTGTAGAATAGTTCCATATTCAGCATCATTTCCTTATTGCATATTTGTAATAACTTCCTTATATTAAAAATATAACCAAATGTTAACATTACCAACGCTACATTACATCATTTACTTATACTACCTATGGAGCATAACAACAAATTACAATACCACAAGATATCTGGAGAAGCTTGTTGTGAAGACTCTTGAAGAAAATAAAACTTCTCATTATTCATGACATAAGCATGGTATTAAACTTAATGCTTGCCTTTGTGCATTTAAGAATCCTGCAAACTCTTAAAACAGAGTATGATGTTTCACAACTTCACTTCACCTTTCCTTCTACATTAATGACATCATTGAATCCAGCCTTGCTTTACTTAAGGCGGAGACAATTATACTGTGTCCTCAGATTCTGTTATTTGTGACTAAATAGCATTCATTGATCTTTGTGTCAACAACTGCTCTCAATCTGCTCTGCGGACAGCTGCGTTCACAACTTCAATTCAGCTTTCCTTCTACATTAAGGACAGTATTGTATTCTTCCTTGCTTTCCTTAAGGCAGAGACTATTATACTGTGTCCTCAGATTCTGTTATCTGTGATTAAATAGCATTCTTCGATCTTTGTCTCAACAACTGCCTTCAATCTACACTGCAGACAGGTGGGTTAACAACTTGAAGTCAGCTTTCCTTTTACTTTAAGGACAGCATTGTATTCAGCCTTGCTTTCCTTAAGTGGTACAAAAGGGGGTGGTGATGGACGGAGCATCTGAGTCAATCAAACACTCACACCCAGTCAAATGATCTGGGTTTAATCCATCACCGTTCTTTAGCCCACTCTGCCACCCCAGTTCAGACATGGCTATATGCAAATCAGTCTGACCCTGTGCCTCATGGGAACAGTCCAGCCCGAACTGCCAAGCCATATCTTCCCTGGACCGGAAACAAGCTTCCAAGGACCGGTTTCTGGCATTCCAGCCGTCTTCAGCCCGGCTTGCTTGAATCCAGTGGCAAAGTTAGCAAGGGACTCACGTCTGAGCATACCCTGCCACACGTATGGCGGCCAAAAGCGGTACAAATGGTTGCTTTCCTTAAGGCAAAGACAATTGTACTGTATCCTCACATTCTGTTAACTGTGACAAAATAGCATTCATCGATCTTTCTGTCAACAACTACCTTCAATCTACACTGCGGACAGCTGCGTTCACTACTTGCATTGACCGATCTTTCTGTCAAAAACTACCTTCAATCTACACTACAGTCAGCTGGGTTCACAACTTCAATTCAGCTTTCCTTCTACTTTGAGGACAGCATTGTATTCTTCCTTGATTTCCTTAAGGCAGAGACAATTTTACTGTATCCTGAGATTCTATTATCTGTGATTAAATGGCATTCATCGACCTTAGTGTCAACAACTGCCTTCAGTCTACACTGCGGACAAAAGGGTTCACAACTTAAACTCAGCTTTAGAACTAAAATTATCTTCAATATCTGTCCTTACAACAACCGTCAATATATTCTGCGGTCAGTAAAAATTCAAACTTCATAGCAAGACCTCCACTACTACAGAAAACATTGAATTCAGCCTTGCACTATTTAAGGTAGAGACTAATGGATTTTATGTCTTCTGATTTTGTAAAAGAATGTCACAAATAGTATTCATCTATAACTGCTCACAAGAGCTTTCAATCTACACTACGGACAGCCCAGTTTACAACTTCGATTCAACTTTCCTTTTACATTAAAGACACCATTGTATTGAGCTTTACTTTCCTTAAGGCAGACACAATTATACTGCATCCACAGATACTGTTCACTTTCCCAACTTGCCTTGACAGATCTTTCTGTCAACAACTACCTTCAATCTACACTGCGGACAGCTGGGTTCACAACTTCAATTCAGCTTTTCCGCTACATTGAGGACAGCATTGTATTCTTGCTTGCTTTCCTTAAGGCAGAGACAATTATACCGTGTCCTTAAATTCTATTATCTGTGACTAAATAGCATTCTTCGATCTTTGTCTCAACAACTGCCTTCAATCTACACTGCGGACACCCGGGCTCACAACTTCAATTCAGCTTTCCTTCTACATTGAGAACTGCATTGTATTCTTGCTTGCTTTCCTTAAGGCAGAGACAATGATACTGTATCCTGAGATTCTATTATCTGTGATTAAATGGCATTCATCGACCTTTGTGTCAACAACTGCCTTCAATCTACACTGCAGACAGAAGGGTTCACAACTTCAACTCAGCTTTAGAACTAAAATTATCTTCAATATCTGTCCTTACAACAACCATCAATATATTCTGCTGTCAGTAAAAATTAAAAATTCATAGCAAGAGCTCCACTACAACAGAAAAGATTGAATTCAGCATCGCTTCATTTAAGGTAGAGACTAATGGATTTTATGTCTTCTGATTTTGTAAAAGAATGTCACAAATAGTATTCATCTATAACTGCTCACAAGAGCTTTCAATCTACACTACGGACAGCTCAGTTCACAACTTCAATTCAGCTTTCCTTCTACATTAAAGACGCCATTGTATTCAGCTTTACTTTCCTTAAGACAGACACAATTATACTGCGTCCATAGATACTGTTAACTTTCCCAACTTGCCTTGACAGAACTTTCTGTCAACAACTACCTTCAATCTAGACTGTGGACAGCTGGGTTCACAACTTCAATTTAGCTTTCCTTCTACATTAAGGACAGCATTGTATTAATCCTTGCTGTCCTTAAGGCAGAGACAATTATACTGTGTCCTCAGGTTATGCAAACAGTGACAAAATAGCTTTCATTGATCTTTGTGTCAACAACTGCCTTCAATCTACACTGCAGACAGCTGGGTTCACAACTTGAATTCAGCTTTCCTTCTACATTAAGGACACCATTGTATTGAGCTTTACTTTCCTTAAGACAGACACAATTATACTGCGTCAACAGATACTGTTAACTGGTACAACTTGCATTGACAGATCTTTCTGTCAACAACTACCTTCAATCTACACTCCAGACTGCTGGGTTCACAACTTCAAATCAGCTTTCCTTCTAGATTAAGAACAACATTATATTCACCCTTCCTTTACTTAACGGAGAGACGATTATACTGTGTCCTCACTACAGACTCTGTTAACTAAGATAAAATAGCATTCATCGATCTTTGTGTCAACAACTGCCTTCAATCTACACTAGTGACACCTGCGTTCACAACTTCAATGCAGCTTTCCTTCTACATTAAGGACCGCATTGTATTCACCCTTTTTTTCCTTAAGGCAGAGACAATTATACTGTCTCCTCAGATTCTGTTATCTGTAACTAAATACCATTCTTCAATCTTTGTGTGTACAAGTGCCTTCAATCTACACTACGGTCAGCTGGGTTCACAACTTGAATTCAGCTTTCCTTCTACATAAAGGACAACATTGCATTCAGCCTTCCTTTCCTTAAGGCAGAGACAATTATACTGTGTCCTCACATTCTATTAACTGTACAAAATAGCATTCATTGATCGTTGTGTCAACAACTGCCTTCAATCTACTCTGCGGACAGCTGCGTTCAGACCTTCAATGTAGCTTTCCTTCTACATTAAGGACAGCATTGCATTCAACATTGTTTTCCTTAACTCAAATACAATTCTACTCTGTCCTAAGATTCTGTTAACTGTACAAAATACCATTCATCAATGTTTCTATTGATTAGTACTTTCGATCTACATTACAGACAGCAGGGTTCACAACTTCATTTCACTTTTTCATGTACATTTCTCTTCGCTATGTGTGCTGAGAACTGCCTTCAATCAATTCTGCGCTCAGTAGAGTTCACAACTAGATACCAACAGCTCCAGCACTACAGAAAACATTCAATACAGTCTTGATTTACTTAAAACACAGACAATTACACAATATCCTCATATTTTCTTAAACTTTGAACACTAAGAAATTCAGCAGTGGATTGCGGGTGGGCGAAATATAGTTAGTACAACTAACTATATAGGAGCAATTTCAATGGTTTTGTATGAGTGAAATGTCCAGCTAACTCTTAAACCCCTAAAACCTATAGTTTTTTGAGTGAATTTTAAAGGTTTTTTAAATGCTAATTCCTAACTATATGAGGCCTGAAACCTATGTTTTTTTCAGTGAATTTGCAAGGTTTTTTAAATGCTAATTCCTAACTATATAAGGCCTGAAACCTATGTTTTTTTCAGTGAATTTCAAATTTTGTTTTAATGCTAATTCATAACTATATAAGACCTGAAAACCCACCAGGAATCTCCAGTATGCACCAGGGGGCTGCATTGCAGAGAGGTGTAATGAGGCCACACCCTTTTTTACACCTCTCTGCAATGCAGCCCAAGAACCCCACCCTATTCAAGGGGAATTAGTTCCCCCTTTGCAAACACAGCAGAGGGGGCATTTGCAAAGTGGTGCAATCTGTCACCTCTAGTCACGCTCCCTCCCTGCACTACTCTGCGAACGTGCCCACTGGTGCATTTGCAGAGGGGGAAGTAATTCCCCTTGAATACTGAGGGTCCCTGGGGGCCAACTTGCCCACCAGGTACGTCCAGTAAGTGCCACGGAGCTGCATTGCAGAGTGTTGTAAAAAGGGGCGTGGTCTCATTACACCTCTCTGCAACGCATACTGGAGGTTCCTGGTGGGCTAGTTAACCCCCAGGGACCCCCATTATGAAAGGGGAATTAGTTCCCCCTCTGCAAACGCGCCAGGGGGGCTGCGTTGCAGAGAGGTGTAAAAAAGGGCGTGGCCTCAAGAACAACTCTCTGAGAAAAAGGACACTGTTGAAGAGATTTTTGGTTATCAGTTTGAAAATAGTTCAGGTGTCATTTGCTATGCTAATGTGTTGGTCAATTTTTTTTCTTGAAGGTTGGCAACAGCAAACAATAAACTGATCAACAACCAATTTGTTTCACTTCAATCTGATCAAATTTAATTTTTAAAAATGTAATACCATTTTTATTCGGATAATTAACAAAATCCACAGCTTTGCCCATTGTTCCATTAACTAAAGCTTTTTCTACATCCAAATTACGCCTCAAAATTAACCGACAGTTTCTACATGAATATAGATTCTTTTCTAATTCAGCAGTTTTAGATATCGATTTTTCTAAAGAACCCAATGTTGTTTTCAACTTTTCTGTCAAAATAATAGTGATTCCTTCATGCTCTATTTTATAAATGCCTTCCATTTTTATTATTTCTTAATTTCCAGCTTCAAAAGTTGTTCGTTGAATATAGAACACTTATGCAGTGTTGGAGTTAAGCAGATTTCAGATTTGTTTTCTGCAATTTTCATATATATTTTCTCAGGAACTATATTTTCATTTGGAAACTCATTGGAAAGCTTGTTTGCCATGTTCTGTCAGTTTTCTAATTCTTATATCTTGACGAATAGTTCCATAATCAACATCATCTGTCTGTCGCATATTTGTAATCTGTTTTCTCGATATACAAAATATGACCAAATCTTAACGTTTCCAACATTACCCAGAGACTTTCTTGTGTCTTCATGCGCAAGTGTTTTAAATACTGATTGTCCTTTTACGGGTGTAAGTTGCAGTAGATCTCTGAAAACTATGATATGTTTTCCTCCAAATAACATGTCGTACTCTGTTTTAAGAATTTGCTGCATTATTAAATGAACAAAAGCAAGCATTAAGTTTGAGACCATGCTTACCTCATCAATAATCAGAAGTTTCATTTTTTTCAGCACTCTTGAAACTTCACAACAAGCTTCTCCAGATAGCTTGTGATATTCTAATTTGCTCTCATGCTCCACAGGTAGCATCAGTAAACAGTGTAATGTAATTCCTTTAATGTTGTGTGCTGCCAACCTAGCTAGAGCAATTATAACACATGACAAATGTGACTCAGTTGTTTTCTGTAGATAACTGGGATTACTTTAATTAAAAAACGTTTTCCTGTTCCAGCTTGTCCACTCACATACATTTGGATAGGTTGAAATGATGTGCATGTGCATTCTTTCTTTTCATGAACAAATCCATGGTCAATCTGTTGCTTCACTTGCTGAGATATTTCTTTCTGTTCAACATTTAGTTGTTCTTCCAAGTCTGCTAAGTCCAATACATCTTCTTGAGCTTGAGGTATTGTTGTTTCCACCTCATTCATGGTGATTGCTCCTTCATTTTCAACAATTATTGTCCTAGTGGATCTTGATTCAGCGGAGCAGAACATTGACTGTCTGGAGAACTGTCTCTAGCAATCTCAGCTTCAATAGTAGCTTCCTGATCAATTTCATTGTTCAACATTTTTGCATAATTTGCAAAAACAGTGCATTGTATGGTATCTTTACAACCGTTGAAGAAATCTTCATAGCTCTAAAATTCTCCAAGTAATTCCAATTCTGAACGCCATGGTTTGAACAGTTGCAAAAGGGCTAAATAGTAAAATTCCCTTTTATCAGCAGTGTCACAACTCAGCTTCATGTGATTAATCAAATTTCCTTTTGTTTGTTTCACCAAACATCCTTCAGAACCAATAACTCCATATTTTCCATCATTGATGTTCTCTGTAGTATTCCATTTAAAAGTGTAGTTTTGCAGCACTTCATAGAGACACATGTTCTCAAGATGATGACTTCAGTTTGGGTAATATGTGTCCAACATATTTGTTTTCAAAATATCTGTACTTTCTTGATCTTTTTCTGCTAAATATTCAATTTCTTGTACAGATTGAAGTACCCGATTTCGCATCGCAGCAAGACCTAGACTCACCCAAATGATTCTTCTAGAGTTGGAGTATAGACTTGCAGATGATAACCGATCTGAGCATTCATATGCGCAGATTTCTCAATGGGATAACATCGTCAAATTGAAACTGTATAATTTCTTACTTAGACTCTTCTCGTGAGAAATCTTTTCCGACATTTCTTTGAATTCCGTCTTTTCTGATTTTTTAATGTAAGATGTTACCTATCAAGCAACAGCAATGGAATTGTCCGCAACATACTGAATATCCATGTTAGCATTCCGCATGGACAGAATAACCGGATTGTAATCATTTATGTATTTTGATTTTTTTCGCTTCTTCTCAAATTGTAAGTATTTTTGGAGACTTTCTTATGATGGTATGGCGTATAGCTGCTAACATGCAGTTCCCCTTGTGGAAAAGCAATATGATTTGGATTTTAAAAGAGAGAACAGGTTTCCCTGCTCTCTCTTTAAAAATCCAAACCAATTCAATTTCAATTCAATTCAATTCAGTGATTTATATAGCGCGCTACATACCCAGAGGGTCTCAAGGCGCTTGGGGAAGGGTGGGGAGTTACTTGTCGAATATCCAGGTTTTAAGTTGCTTTCTGAATGCTAGGTGGTTCTGAGTGAGGCGAAGGTGAGTGGGAAGTGAGTTCCAGGTTTTAGCCGCCAGGTAGGAGAAGGATCTTCCTCCCATGGTGGTTTTGTTGATGCGAGGTACAGCAGCAAGGGCTTGGTGGGAGGAGCGTAGCTGGCGGGGGGGGGGTGTAGAAGGAAAGTCGTGTGTTGAGGCATTCGGGTCCAAGTTCGTAAAGTGCTTTGTGTGCGTGGGTTAGAAGGCGGTATGTTATCCTCTTATTGATGGGGAGCCAGTGGAGGTTTTTCAGGTGACCAGAAATGTGATCTTTATGCGGAATGTCTAGAATGAGTCTGGCTGATGCGTTCTGGATGCGTTGGAGTTTTTTCTGAAGTTTTGCGGTGGTACCGGCGTATAAGGTGTTTCCGTAGTCCAGGCGGCTTGTAACCAGTGCGTGGGTGACCGTTTTTCTAGTTTCAGTGGGGATCCAGCGCAATGTTTTTTTGAGCATGCAAAGAATGTTGAAGCAAGATGATGAAACGGCGTTGACTTGTCTGGTCATCGAGAGTGAGGAGTCCAGAATGACGCCCAGGTTTCGTGCGTGGTCTGTTGGGATGGGTGCTTTTCCAAGGGATTCTGGCCACCACGAGTCGTCCCAGGCGGAGGGGGAGGTACCTAGGATAAGGACTTCTGTTTTGTCGGAATTCAGTTTCAGGCGGCTGTGCTTCATACACTCGGCTACTTCTCTCATTCCTTTATGTAGGTTGGTTTTGGCGGTGTTAGGGTCTTTGGTGAGTGAGAGGATCAGTTGAGTGTTATCAGCGTAGGAGATGATGTTGAGGTTGTGTTGCCATGCAATGGCAGCGAGGGGGCTCATGTATACGTTGAAGAGGGTGGGGCTGGGTGAAAATCCTTGTGGCACGCCGCAAATGATTTCAGTGGCCTCTGATTTGAATGGTGGGAGGCGGACTCTCTGAGTTTTTCCGGCAAGGAACGAGGTGATCCACTCCAATGCTTTTCCTTGAATTCCGATGTTTCTGAGGCGTTGTAATAGGGTGCTATGACAGACTGTGTCGACGGCTGCGGAGAGGTCGAGGAGGATGAGGGCAACTGTGTCACCATTGTCCAGTAGAGTTCGAATGTCGTCTGTTGCTGCGATGAGTGCGGTCTCAGTGCTGTGTTTGGCTCGGAAGCCGGACTGTGAGGAGTCGAGGGATTTGTTGGTTTCGAGGAAGGCGGCGAGCTGGTTGTTGACAGCTTTCTCGATGACTTTGGCCGGGAATGGAAGGAGTGATATGGGGCGGTAGTTTTTCAGTTTGGTGGGGTCAGCTGTGGGTTTTTTCAGAAGGGCGCTGAGTTCGGCGTGTTTCCAGCTATCTGGGAAGGTGGCGGAGGTGAGGGAGCAGTTGATGACATCTTGGAGGTGGGGTGCGATGATGGAATCTGCTTTGTTGAAGATGTGGTGAGGGCATGGGTCTGTGGGGGATCCTGGGTGGATGGAGTTCATCAGGCGGATGGTATCATCAGTGGAGATTGGGTTCCAGTCATTAAGGATGTTCAAGGGGGGTGAAGGTGTGGCAGAAGGTTGGGTCGGTTGGTCTCCGGGTTGGTTGTCGAAGCTGTTGTGGATGTCTGCGATTTTGTCGTGGAAGAACGAAGCTAGGGAGTCGCAGAGGTCTTGAGAGGGAGTGATGTCGTTGGAGTTGGCAGTGGGGTTGGTGAATTCTTTGACAATGTTGAATAATTCCTTGCTGTTGTGGGCGTTGTTGTCAAGTCGGTCTTTGAAAGCGGCTTTCTTGGCAGTTCGGATCAGTTGGTGGTGTATGCGGGTGGCGTTTTTGAAGGCGTCTCTGGTGCTGGTGTTTGGGTCTTTTTTCCAGGCCTTCTCAAGGGAGCGACAGAGTTCCTTGGATTTCTTAAGATCATCGTTGAATCAGGGGGCGTTTTTGTTGCCTTGTTTGATTTGACGTTTTTTCAGGGGTGCTAGGTTGTCGGCGCTGTTGGTTAGCCATTGAGTGAGGTTAATGGCTGCTTGGTTGGGGTTCGAAGAGTGGGCAGGGGGGTTTTGAAGAAGCAATGAGGAGATCTGGTCGATGGTGATTTTGTTCCAGTTTCTTCGCAGAGTAGGTTGAGGATTGTTGTGGGTTGTGGTCTTTTTGTAGATAAAGTGAACGCAGCTGTGGTCCGTCCAATGGAGAGCTGTGGTGTGACTGAAGGAGATATGTTTGCTGGAGGTGAAAATAGGGTCGAGTATGTGACCTGCGAGGTGAGTGGGGGTATTAACAAGTTGTTTGAGTCCGAGGTTGGCGATATTGCCCAGAAGGGCGGTGGTGTTGCTGTCGTTGCTTTTTTCCAGATGAAAATTGAGGTCTCCCAGTAGAATGTAGTCCTTGAAGGGGAGTGCGTGTGGGGTGATAAAGTCAGTGATGTCTTCACTGAATTGTGCTCGGGGTCCTGGTGGCCTGTAGAGGAGGGTGCCTCTGAGTGTGGTCTTGGGGTCGGTGTGGATCTGGAAGTGAAGGTGTTCGGCGCTAGCGAGCTTGACGTCTGAGCTGGTTGAGATGCGGATGGAATTCTTGTGGACGATAGCGATGCCTCCTCCTGTTTGCTTGTTGCGGTCTTTTTGGATGATCTTGTAGCCTTCCGGGATGGCAATGGTGATGTCTGGGGCTGAGGAGGCGTTCATCCATGTTTCTGTTAGGAAGGCGACGTCCGGAGAGATGGTGTCTAGTAGATTCCAGAGGTCGATGGCGTGTTTGTGGACCGAGCGAGTGTTGAGCAGGATGCATTTTAGGTGGTTGGTGTCAGGTCTCTGTTTGGTGTTAGTGGATGTGGAGTTGGTCTTGGTGCCGTCAAACTTGCATGTGAAGGGTCCATGGGTGTGTCCAGGGGCTCGGGCGCAGTTGGAGAGTCGGCCGGGGTTAAGGGCTAGGAGGGTGGAGGCGGCGTATGTAATGCGGGTGGGGTGGGTGGGACGGGGACCAGGGGGTCTGGCGCTGGGCGCGGTCCAGGCGCAGACGGGCGTATACGGGCTTACCTTTAGCGCGGCTTCGGCGCGCATGGGGCGCGACCGCTGCGCGTGAACGCTGCGCGTCAGTAGCTCTACCTTAACCCCTTTACTGCTAAGGCATTATTTGAATTCTCCTTTAATTTCCATTGAAATCAATGGAAAGTCCATGACGAGTTACCCTTGTCATTAGCAGCCAAGAGGTTAAGTAGATAGTGGAGGGGGCGGGGCGAGGGGTAGTCAGCTGGGAGGCGGGATGCGGGGTGGAGCTGCAGGCTGGGACAATAACAACAACAACAAGATGGCAGCCAAAGCGGAAGCAAGGACGACGGGGTTGGGGTGGGCAGAGTCGCCGGTCCAGTCAGGCAGATGTGATCTGATCAAAATACAGACAAGGCAGCAAATATGCAACTAGCGTGACGTTTTAGCAATGCAAGCGCACCAAACGAGGATACACTACTAGCGCACACAACAATATTACTAATCAAGCGCAGGCACAGTAGCGCTAGCGTTTGGCTGGATAACAAGTGCAGGCAAGCGTAGTCACAAGCGTAGGCACAAGCTACGATACCGCAGGAGGCTTGGTGAAAAGCGATGTAGCGTGGTGGGAGCGACCTCTGCAGATGGAGGCAGGACGGTCACAGCGCTTCCTTGGGGGATACGATCCTATACTCTGTTGTGGGAGGGGTGGTCAGCTGGGAGGCGAGATGCGGGGTGGAGCTGCAGGCTGGGACAATAACAACAACAACAAGATGGCAGCCAAAGCGGAAGCAAGGACGACAGGGTTGGGGTGGGCAGAGTCGCCGGTCCAGTCAGGCAGATGTGATCTGATCAAAATACAGACAAGGCAGCAAATATGCAACTAGCGTGACGTTTTAGAAATGCAAGCGCACCAAACGAGGATACAATACTAGCGCACACAACAATATTACTAATCAAGCGCAGGCACAGTAGCGCTAGCGTTTGGCTGGATAACAAGTACAGGCAAGCGTAGGCACAAGCTACGATACCGCAGGAGGCTTGGTGAAAAGCGATGGAGCGTGGTGGGAGCGACCTCTGCAGATGGAGGCAGGACGCAATGCAAGCGCACCAAACGAGGATACAATACTAGCGCACACAACAATATTACTAATCAAGCGCAGGCACAGTAGCGCTAGCGTTTGGCTGGATAACAAGTGCAGGCAAGCGAAGGCACAAGCGTAGGCACAAGCTATCATACCGCAGGAGGCTTGGTGAAAAGAGATGGAGCGTGGTGGGAGCGACCTCTGCAGATGGGCAGGGCGGGAGCGACCAGGCTCCCGTCCTGCCATGATTCCGTTCTGGGAAGGACATGGCTTTTGTAGTTCGGACTGGACTGTTCCCATAGGGCACAGGGTCAGAGCTGATTTGCATATCGCCATTGTCTAACCCAGGGTGGTGTGGAGTGCAAAAAAACGATGGATTTGGGCCCAGATCTTTGGACTGGGGTGAGTGTGTGACATTGATCCACATTCGGTCCATCACCTGTTGTGTTTGCATATTCCGCCCTAAGTGCGCTGGGGATGCCCAGATGTGGGTCCCAGGCACTCCACACCACTGGAGTCAAGCTAGCCGGGCTGATGAGAGGTGTTACCTCGAAACCGGTCCGGTCCTCGGATGCTTGATTCCGTTCTGGGAAGGACATGGCTTTTGTAGTTCGGACTGGACTGTTCCCATAGGGCACAGGGTCAGAGCTGATTTGCATATCGCCATTGTCTAACCCAGGGTGGTGTGGAGTGCAAAAAAACAATGGATTTGGGCCCAGATCTTTGGACTGGGGTGAGTGTGTGACATTGATCCACATTCGGTCCATCACCTGTTGTGTTTGCATATTCCGCCCTAAGTGCGCTGGGGATGCCCAGACGTGGGTCCCAGGCACTCCACACCACTGGAGTCAAGCTAGCCGGGCTGATGAGAGGTGTTACCTCGAAACCGGTCCGGTCCTCGGATGCTTGATTCCGTTCTGGGAAGGACATGGCTTTTGTAGTTCGGACTGGACTGTTCCCATAGGGCACAGGGTCAGAGCTGATTTGCATATCGCCATTGTCTAACCCAGGGTGGTGTGGAGTGCAAAAAAACGATGGATTTGGGCCCAGATCTTTGAACTGGGGTGAGTGTGTGACATTGATCCACATTCGATCCATCACCTGTTGTGTTTGCATATTCCGCCCTAAGTGCGCTGGGGATGCCCAGACGTGGGTCCCAGGCACTCCACACCACTGGAGTCAAGCTAGCCGGGCTGATGAGAGGTGTTACCTCGAAACCGGTCCGGTCCTCGGATGCTTGATTCCGTTCTGGGAAGGACATGGCTTTTGTAGTTCGGACTGGACTGTTCCCATAGGGCACAGGGTCAGAGCTGATTTGCATATCGCCATTGTCTAACCCAGGGTGGTGTGGAGTGCAAAAAAACGATGGATTTGGGCCCAGATCTTTGTACTGGGGTGAGTGTGTGACATTGATCCACATTCGGTCCATCACCTGTTGTGTTTGCATATTCTGCCATAGCAAACAGCAGTGTCCCATCGGTGAGCACCCCTGTACACTGCAGGAGCCGACCCTGGGGACTGGCAGTCCCCATGGCCATCACAGGGCTCCAGGAGGGGGGCCGCGTGTCCCCCCTCCCACAATACACAAAGCCCCAGGGGGTGGTGGTCCCCGGGACTGAGGAGCCGTTGAGCTACCCCCAACCATGTATTCTTTCCTCTGGGCCTCCCAAAAAATTTAAAACTTTTGCCCCCGGGATTTGTCCCCCCCAGGGGCTAATTACTAAGCCTGTGCTTTGTTTTCTTAATTTTTTTACGGCAGGCTCCGCACACCCTTTGCGCATGTTGCCATTTAAAAAAAAATATATATATATTTTTTGGACCCTAGGGGTCCTTGTGGGACCCACTAAGCAGTTCTAGAGGGTCAGGGTATTTCTACCCTGCTCCCTTTAAACATTTTGCACACTTGTTCCACTGACTTTTGCAGCCTCGCTTCTACAGAGGCACAAAATGGCTGACAACACTTCCTGGTTTCAAATGTTGATAGCCACTTGACAGCCAATTAGCATTCAGCGCAAGATCGGCATGGTGCGCTTAGGGTGAGCTCAGGATGCGCGGATCATACGCAGCAATAGACATTTATGTATAAATAATTGTGATTTTCTCAGGAACTACTGAACGGATTTACACCATTTAAGCAAAAGGCACGAGTCTGAACCAAGGACTACCTCTTCGCCAAATTTGGTGTCATTCCGTTCAGCAGTTCGGGCTATAGCCACCATGAACAGTTCCTATAGAAAATTGCATGGAGAAAACACATTTGGGACCCCCATTTTTTCTTGGAGCCCGCTTCAGGAATCACCCCAAGACTTTCAGGATAGGAGCGTACCGCAAGCGCCCCACCAGTTTAGAAAATTTTGTAAAGATTCGTCAACCGGCGCTAAAGTTATTCCAAATAGAATGTTGCGGATTTCCTATAGATAATAGGTCCTAACTATAACTACCTTCTGGCGACCGCCAGTATTTTATATATGTATGTGACCAAGGCCGCTGGGACGGCCGAAACGCGTCATGACACACTACCTAATGGCTGAATAAAGAATGGTGAAAGAAAGCTGGTCCTTGCCTCGAGTTTCTTTGTAAGGAGCGCTGCTGCGAGGTATTTGCAGATATATATATATATATATATATATATATATATATATATATATATATATATATATATATATATATATATATATATATATATATATATATATATATATATATATATATATATATATATATATATATATATATCACCTTGAATAGGGATTTCTGAAAATTCTATGTTGAATAACTTTGGCGTTGATGGACGGAATTGGCTGAAATTTTCAGGAAAATGGCACATTTTCTTTCTGAGCGTCCCCTGAAAGTTTGGGGGGTTTCATCAAGCGGGGGCCGAGAAAAAAGGGGGGTCCCAAAACATGTTTTTAACATTGAGTTTTCCGTAGGGCGGTTAGACTCACTTTTAGCTCGAACGGCTGAATGGATTTCTATGAAACTTGGCAAAATTGTAGAGACTGTTTGCCCGATGTGCCTTTGCTAGGTCTCAAGATATGTGCTCCAGTGAATTTTGAGAAATTAACTTTCAAAAAAATATATATATCTGTGACAGCATTCCCGTTAGCTCCCCGGTTCGCGTACCAGACGAGTAACGGAACTTCGCGAGGAGAAGCGGATTGGCTCTCCGGTGACTCTCAACATTCTAAACAGTCCGGAGCGGCCGCCATCTTGTCTCTCGGTAGGATCGAGAGACAAGAGGTGGAAATAAACGAAGGGGGAAATGAATGAAAGGGGCAAGGTAGACCCCTCCTGACCCCCTAGGATTGATGTGGGGGCTATTAAAGGACCCCGCAGGGCAAAAAAATAAAATACATTTTTTTTCGATTTTTCGTGGTGGAAGCGCTACCCGGTACTCGAACCGGGTAGCTCACCAGTAGCGTAATGTCATTTGAGATGTTATCAGTGATGTCATCAGTGATGTCACTGACCATGTCATGAATGATGTAATATGTGACATGATCAGCAGTGGATTGCGGGTGCGCGATATATAGTTAGTGCAACTAACTATATATGCGAATTTCAATGGTTTTGTGTGAGTAAAATAAGGTTTTGTAAATGCTAATTCCTTACTATATATGGTCTATAACCTATGGTTTTTTCAGTGAATTTTAAAGGTTTTGTAAATGCTAATTCCTAACTATATATGGTCTATAACCTATGGTTTTTTCAGTGAATATATATATATATATATATATATATATATATATATATATATAATATATATCCACTGAAAAAACCATAGGTTTCACACCAGTTATAGTTAGGAATTAGCATTTAAAAAACCTATTAAATTCACTGAAAAAACCATAGGTTTCACAGCAGTTATAGTTAGCTGGAAATTTTACTGACATAAAACCATTGAAATTCCACGTTATAGTTAGTTGGACTCACTATAACTTGCGTGTGTAATGCACTGCTGATGACGTCACATATTACATCACTCATGACATGGTCAGTGACACCATCCAGTGAATGTGTGCCTTTCTGAAAAATAAATATGTTTTATATATGTATATGTAAAGGTCGATGGAAGAATAAATGTTTAAATAAGTGTCTTAATGGATGTTTTTTTTTAAAAGAATTGATTGGTTAACTGGCTTATTAAGTGTATTTTAGTGAATACATATATTAGCGAATATTGTTTAAATATTTAAATGTTTGTATCAGTGTTTCACTTTGTGTATAAATGGCTGCATGGGTTGGTGAGTAGCTACATGTGTGTATATGGGTTATTAGTGTCTGTATGGTTTGGTGGGGGTATTACTTAGTACATAGATGCATCAATGCCTGACTCACTGTTTGTATGTGTTTGAAAGGCAGCATATGTGCAGGACTGTATGGATGGATGAGTGTGTATATGTGTGTGTTAGTGAGTGAATGACTTTCTCACTTGTGTCTTTATCAGTAACTACATATGTTTTAATCTAGTATATGTGAGTATTGATGTATATAAGTGAGTATATGTGAGAGTGAGAGATTGAAAGAGTTCTTGTTTAAATAAGTATGTGTTTCTATAAGTGATTGTTTAAGAGAGTAAGTATGTGTAAGTTTCCTTAGAAGTAAGGTGGTAGTGTGTGTATAGCTGTATATGCAAATAAATGGATGTTCAATAGTTTATTTGCATGTGTGAGTATGTGTGTGAGCAACTTTTGGAAGACTGTTGATGTGTTACAGGATGTATAGGTGTATCACTACATATGATGAGTGAGTATATGTATGAGTGACTATATAGAACTGTTGGTGAATTAGTGGATGTGTATATAAATGGTGGAATTACTGAATTGGTTGTTGTAACTGGTATGGGTATCTCCACTTTTTTGAAAATGTTAGTTTCTATTTTTGAATAAGTGTTTCAAGGGTTACTTTACAGTGAAAGGAGGTCTGTCACTCTGTCACAAGGATGGTGTCATCAGTGATGTCATGAGTGATGTCACTGACCATGTCATGAGTGATGTAATATGTGACGTCATCAGCAGTGCATTACACGCGCAAGTTATAGTGAGTCCAACTAACTATAACGTGGAAATTCAATGGTTTTATGTCAGTAAAATTTCCAGCTAACTGTAACTGGTGTGAAACCTATGTTTTTTTCAGTGAATTTAATAGGTTTTTTAAATGCTAATTCCTAACTATAACTGGTGTGAAACCTATGTTTTTTTCAGTGAATTTCATAGGTTTTTGAAATGCTAACTCCTAACTATAACTGGTGTGAAACCTATGGTTTTTTCAGTGAATTTCATAGGTTTTTTAAATGCTAATTCCTAACTATAACTGGTGTGAAACCTATGGTTTTTTCAGTGAATTTCATAGGTTTTTAAAATGCTAACTCCTAACTATAACTGGTGTGAAACCTATGGTTTTTTCAGTGAATTTCATAGGTTTTTTAAATGCTAATTCCTAACTATATATAAGGACCCAAACCTATGTTTTTTCTTTGAATTTCAAAATGTTGTTAATAGCAAATATCTATAGCTATAAAATGTAATATTTTTGAAAATGAATTAATCCTATATTCTATTTGTACTTAAAAAAAAATTTTATGTATTTTTTTTTTTTACCCTGGAGCGCTCCCGGGGCGCGCCCCGGTGAGCGCCCCGGAAAGCGTAGTCTTTTGAAGCGCCCCAGGGCGCGCTCCGGAGAGCGTCCCGTTAGCGCTATTGCCGCGAACGAAAACATCATTGTGACGTATCGCGTAGCCACGTCCACGTGATACGCACGGCGTAAGCGCACCTGGAAGCACTCGAGCGAATACGATCGCGCAACATCTGGAGCATCTGCACCTCCACAACCACCAAGAGGACCACCACAAGATTACACATGATGTGGCATCATCAGCAGTACATTGCGGGTGCGTGAAATATAGTTAGTCCAACTAACTATATAGGAGCAATTTCAATGGTTTTGTATGAGTAAAAATGTCCAGCAAACTATAACACCCCTAAACACTTTTGAGTGAATTTCAACGTTTTTTTAAAGCTCATTCCTAACTATATAAGGCCTGAAACCCATGATTTTTTCAGTGAATTATATATATATATATATATATATATATATATATATATATATATATATATATATATATATATATATATATATATATATATATATATATATATATATATATATATATATAAATATATATATATATATATATATATATATATACATATGTGTGCTATAAATATAATACATATATATATATATATATATATATATATATATATATTCATATATATTACCTACAGGCGGTAGGTAGTTATAGTTAGGATTTTTTTCAATGCAAAATCTCACAATACTATTTGGAATAACTTTGTCACATATTAGATCATTCATGACATGGTCAGTGACATCACTGATGACATCACAAATGGCATCACTGATGACATCATCTAGTGAATTTGGTTTGCTTCTTTATTTAAATATGCATTCTATATATAGCAATTTGCATTGAAGTATGAGTGGATATATATAAATAAAGATTTGGATGGAGGATTAAGTAGCAGTGTAATTGACTGTTTACTTGACCAATTTATAGTGTCTCACTAAATATAGTGGATAGGGACTAAACTGTGCAAATATCTGTATCACTTTGTCAGTTGTTGTGTAAACTGGTTCTCCAGTTGGTTACTAGCTATGTAGATGTCATCAGTGATGTAATCAGTGATGTCATTTGAGATGTCATCAGTGATGTCATCAGTGTCGTCATTTGAAATGTCCTCAGTGATGTCATCAGTGATGTCAATGACCATGTCATGAATGATGTTATATGTGACATCATCAGCAGTGGATTTCTGGTGCACGAAATATAGTTAGTACAACTATCTATAAAGGAGCAATTTCAATGGTTTTTCAAATGCTAATTCCTAACTATATAAGGCCTGAAAACTATGTTTTTTAAGTGAATTTGCAAGGTTTTTAAAATGCTAATCCATAACTATATAAAGCCTGAAACCTATGGTTTTTTAAGTGAATATGCAAGGTTTTTTAAATGCTAATTCCTAACTATATAAGGCTTGAAACCTATGGTTTTTTCCAGTGAATTTGCAGGTTTTTTAAAATGCCAATTCCTAACAATATCAGGCATGAAACCTATCTTTTTTTTCAATAAATTTCAAAGGTTTTGTACATGCTAATTCTATTAGCGGACAACGTTTATCTATGTTATTATCCTGCTGAGACCACCTGAGCAGCCATCTTGTTTCTCAGGAGAAGTGAGGCACAAGAGAGCACAAAACAACAGTGGAAAACGCAAAAATTGGGCCGCGTTGAGACCCCCTGACCCCCTAGCCCTTCTCAGGGGGTCCAAGAAGGACCACCAAGTGCAAAAAATTGCGGGGTACACGCACGGTGCACGTACCGTACGCGTACGGTGCGCATATTCCGTGATTTTTTATTTCATTGTTTTGCCCTTGGGGGTCCTTTTGGGACCCCCTGAGAAGGGCTAGAGGGCTGGGGGTTCTCTACCCTGCCCCCTTTTTGTGTTTTCCACTCTTGTTTTAGGCTCTCTTGTGCCTCAGTTCGCCTGAAAAACAAGATGGTGGCCAACACTTCCTGGTTTGGACAGTTTGGAATGTTGACAGTCGACTGCCAGCCAATCAGAAACTCGCTCGCGCACAAAAGTGTACGCGCACGTACACGTACGGTACGCATAACGTACGCGTTCGGTGCGCATAGTCAAATTTTATTTTCCCAACAACTACTGGAGGGATTTTCACCAAATATAGAAAAGGCACTACTGCATACCTGTCCCTACCATTTTGTCAAGTTTGGTGTAATTCCTTTCAGCCGTCCGGGCTGTAGCCGTGTCTAAAGGTCCCATAGAAAATGACAATTGAAAAATTTCAAATTCAATTTTCTCAAGAACTGCTGGAGGGATTATCACCAAACATAGCAAAGGCACATCTGCATACCAGGCCCTACCATTTTGCCAAGTTTGGTGTAATTCCATTCAGCCGTTCGGGCTGTAGCCATGTCTAAAGGTCCTTATGAAATTAACATGGGAAAAACACGTTTTGTGACCCCCTTTTTTCTCAGCCCCAGCTTGACAAATCCCCTGAAACTTTCAGGGAAGGAGCAGAGCAATTTTAAGAAAAATGACACGCAGATTCCTCAATCGGCGCCAAAGTTATTCCCAATAAAATGTTGGAGATTTCCTATGGTAACTAGGTCTTAACTATATATACCTACTGGCGACCGCCAGTAGGTAATATCTATATTATATATATAGCACTTTGCCACCGCTTCCTGTCAGTGAACAAGGCCGATGAGACGCCGAATCATGTTGTAGCAAGGAAGCATACATGTGGCATTACTTTGAAATAAAAAAGCTTCCTTCTTGAATTGGGCCTCTGAACTTGTGGCTTTGTTGCTCGAATTTAACGGGCTTCTCCGTGCCCATCCAGAGGCTGCCCTGAAGGGTTGGAGGCTCCCTGCTTGGAGGAGATTTTTTCTGATTGATTAAGGGAGCATGACCCACTTGCTGCAGCGAAACCTACAAAGGAGAGGCTACTTAGTAAGCATGGGCGCAAAATCCGTTCCGCTTGCGGATTTTGCGGATTTTCGGCAAATTCGCAATCCGCGAATTCCCGCGAATTTACCAAAAATTCACAAATCCGCGAGCGGAACGGATCCGGGGGGCAAAAGTTCAAGCTTCAAGCTTATAACTATTTTAGAATGGCGCCGGCAAGCTGCCAGCGCCATTCTAAAATAGTTACTAAGTTAGCTTCAACAAGAAGCACTAATAGATAAAATGAAGCAGGTGCTCGAGTTTAACTGAATTTGAGCTTCAACTTGAGCACCTGCTTTATTTTATCTATTAGTGCTTCCTGATTAAGCTAACTTAGTAACTATTTTAGAATGGCGCTGGCAGCTTGCCGGCGCCATTCTAAAATAAAACAGGAGTGGGGGCAGAGGGCAGAAGGGCACAACAACGAGTGTGGCAGAGGGCAGAAGGGCACAACAACGAGTGTGGCAGACGGCAGAATGGCACAACAACGAGTGGGGCAGAGGGCAGAAGGGCACAAAAAAGAGTGGGACAGAGGGAAGAATGGCACAAAAATGAGTGGGGCAGAGGGCAGAAAGGGCACAACAACGAGTGGGGCAGAGGACAGAATGGAACAAAAATGAATGTGGCAGAGGGCAGAAGGGCACAACAACGAGTGGGACAGAGGGCAGAATGGCACAAAAACGAGTGGGGCAGAGGGCAGAAGACCACAAAAACGAGTTGGGCAGAGGGCAGAAGAGCACAAAAACGAGTGGGGCAGAGGGCAAAAGAGCACAAACACGAGTGGGGCAGAGGGCAAAAAGGCACAAAAACAAGTGGTACAGAGGGCAGAAGGGCACGAAAAACGAGAGGGTGGCAGTGATGAACCAGAGGGCGCCTCACGGTCTCACACAAAAAAGCCAGCGAACACGCAAAGCCCCCGCAAACACGCACAGCGACCAGCGAACACGCAAAAAAAAAATGTGCAAATTTGCACAAATTCGCGAATTTTGCGAATCGCTAATTCACAAATCCGCTAATTTCGCCCATGCTTACTACTTAGCGAAATCGCAGTCAGCATTGGAAGGGATTTGCTGGGGCTTTACTTCCCCAGCAATCGTTCTTGAAGGAAGCTGCTTGTTCAAGGTACAAAACAACAAACATCATGTTTTAAACAATGTATGTCCGTGACTGTTCCCCTTTGGACAATTTATTTAGTGCACCACAATTCTGAATGAATTTAAGAACTTTTCAGAAAAAAAGCACTGTCTTTTGAATTATGAACTGTTTCACTTTTTGTGGTGCACTGTGGGACTTGAAGGCACCTTACAGTCACGTGTTTCTAGACTATTTAAAATGCCTGCATGGAAGCACTTTGCCATTGCTTCCTGTTCGTGAACAAGGCCCATGGGACGCCAAAACATGTTGGACCAAGGAAGCATACATGTGGCATTACTTCGAAATAAAAAAGCTTCCTTCTTGAAATGGGCCACTGTACTTGTTGCTTTTTTGCCCGAATTTAACTGGCTTCTCCGTGCCTGTCCAGAGGCCGCCCTGAAGGGTTGGAGGCTCCCCGCTCGGAGGTATTTTTTGCTTTTTGCTGATATATATATATATATATATATATATATATCTAAATTGAGTATTCTGTTTGTTCATTGAGGTTGAGTTAAGTATGCTATATACCGTAGAATTTATTGCTGATCCAGAACCAGATACCCTACACCTAGTAGGTTTTTATTTTTGGGATGTAGGTAAGAAAATTCGGTAGCTTCTGACATATGTTTTATGACGGCTGTCAATTTCTTACCTCACGAATGCACACTATGGCCAAGACATTGGATCAGAGGTTGGGCACCATTAGTATGAGAAAAGCTATTACCTTGAACAAGGTCCAGGGATTCACAACCAACTCGAATACCTGATGTCATTGCCTATTAAGTCTTTGTGTTGTGTCTTGGCCTAGTTTTGATTACAATATGCATCTTTTTTTTGTAATCATTTTATTCTGCACGAAACAATAATTTTTTGCACATGGGAAATTTAGGAAAAAATAAGTATTGCTGCTATGCTCTGTATTTTTGTTGCACATTCTTTTTAATCAGAGTCACGAATTAGTTAGTAATTATATGCATTTATGCAGTTATGATGAATTTTGTTATTGCACATAACAGTGTATATATGGATTTATCCAGTAATTTAAAATTGCCAAAACGGACTGTCATTGAATCAGACTGTTCTTTCGACGATATTTTACAATAATTAAAGGTTCCGTTTGAATTAATTTAATAGACGGAATCAATATCGTTTTAAGGGTAATACTTCTAATGTCATAGTGAATGTTAGGCATTAGTTATATCACACCGATTAGAGAAAAAGCTTTCAGTCTGTCTATCATGTCTATTACTAACTTGTCGAACATGTGACCTGAGCGGGAAGGGCATATCATTTAAATGGCCTCAACCAGTTACAGCCTGTATGTGATCAAGGGCGCCTGAGCCCGAAACGCGTCATCTGTTGATTGCTGCTGAAGGTTGAAATAAAATAACATCTTGCCTGACAAAGAAGTGGTTCGCCTCTCCTTCTTCGCCGCCGAGGCTTTGGTGGAAGTGGTTGGAGTTTTGCCTGCGAGTATATATATATATATATATATATATATATATATATATATATATATATATATATATATATATATATATATATATATATATATATATATATATATATATATATATATATATATTACCTACTGGCGATAGCCAGTAGGTATATATAGTTAGGATTTTTTTCCTATGGGACTTTTGAAAATTCTATGTCTAATAACTTTGGCGTTTGTGGACGGAATTGGCTGAAATTTTCAGGACAATGGCACATTTTGTTTCTGAGCAGCCCCTGAAAATTTGGGGGGGGTTCTTCAAGGGGGGACCGAGAAAAAAGGGGGGTCCCAAAACACGTTTTTCCCATTCATTTTTCCATAGGGCGGTTGGACTCACTTTTAGCCCGAACGGCTGAATGGATTTGCACGAAACTTGGCAAAATTGTAGGGACTGTTAGCCCGATGTGCCTTTGCTAGGTCTCAATATATGTGCTTCAGTGGATTTTGAGAAATTAACGTTTAAATCAAGATATATATCTGTAACAGCGCTCCGGGCAGCGATCCGGTTAGCGAACCTTTCGCGTATCGGAACTTTGCGATGCGAAGCTGATTGGCCCTCCGGTGTCTGTCAACATTCTAAACAGTCCGGAGCGGCCGCCATCTTGTCTCTCGGTAGGATCGAGAGACAAGAGGAGGCCAAAACAAAGGGGGAAATTACCATAAGGGGGCATAGTAGATCCTCGTTGACCCCCTAGGTTTTATGTGGAGGTTTTAAAAGGGCCCAGGAGGGTCAAAAAATTTTTTTTTTTTTTTTGCGTGGTAAGCGCAAAGTTCGCGAACCGGAAAGCGTTCTGGGCAGCGTACTATAAGGATAAAAGAATGATAGACTTTGCTAGTACTGTATGTTAATTATTTGTTGTTTTTGTTGTTTTTTTTTGTTTTCTTTATTTTAAATTTTTATTTTTTATTTTGATTGTGTGTCATAATTCATTAAACTTTTAACATTAAATAAACATATAAAAATAAATAATGTGTGAAACAATTTTTGAATTAAGAAATTAAAATTTATTTTTCATTTTGTTTTTCAAAATTTAAAAGAAAATCTAAAAAATCGTGATCATTTTTTTCTTCATTTTTTAGTAGAAAATCTACTGCATCTATGCATTGGACAAGTTCATTATTTATTGTGTCGTCGTAGAAATCCATGTCATCTTGTGTCTCAATTTTTTCTTCTGTTTCAGTTTTCATATTGTTTTGTTGTTCTTCCATTTTCAATTCTGAAAAATGAATTTTTAAAAAATATATCAGTACAGAAAGGGCATTGTTGGGTTTCAGTACAGATTGGCAGTTTGGTTATTTATATAGTGTTTTTTTCACAAAGAAAGGTGTTGCCTGCAATTAAGGTCTATTGCAGGGGGCCCCCTCCTTGGGCCTCCCATGGATGGTGTCAGGAGGTATAGGGGAGGGAGAAGGAGACGCTCCCTCAATTGCAAGGAGACCATTCACAGGCACTGAGGGGGCCCATTGTCCAGCATTTTTGCGCCCCCACAGTTTTAACTTTTAGACCACAATCAATTCTCACACCTATGAAGGTGTGAGATATGTGTGTGGATTTAAAGTTAAAACTGTGGGGGCGTCAAAATGCTGGACAATGGGGCCCCCTCAGTGCTTGTGAATGGTCTCCTTGCAAGATGCCACTTATGTAAATTGGAGGGGGCTTTGCGCACGTTCCTTTTTAGACTATGGTCTTGCAAATTCTTGGAATGGCTCTGCCATAACTAAAACAGAGTAGTCTATTTTTTTCTATAAGTATTACAGAGTGATAGAATATAATTCTCAGAAAATGTTTTTCTAATTAGGTTTCAGTACAGAACATACTTAAGTTTTATAAATAATATCTTACCTTTTAAATATAAGTTGAAGTTATCAGTTGATTTTTTGTTGTGCACTTCACGAAGTAGCAGTCAAAATGGCTGTGTTTCCTTCTCTTCCTTTATATATATTCAGGTATATAACCAATCAAATGTCAGGTAACAAAAGTAGAAAATGAAAGTAACATTTTCATTGGTTGTCAATTCCAACACTTCAGATGTGTTTTGTGAAGTAATTTACCTCACGGTACTTAGAGAGGTCTACAGGCTAAATGGCTAAATGAAATTTCAATCAAATTTGTGAAAATGAAAGGGATTTTTATGTAGTATGAGCTAATCTATATTTGGTGAGAGTGTCTCTAGTCGTTTTTCTGTAAATTACTTTCCCACCTTTTTTTAGGACCGCTTCCCGGAAAGCGGCTCGGTTAGCGAACCTTAAGCGTCACGGGAGTCCACCATTTTGTGTTTCGGTCGCATTAAGATACAAGATGGAGGGCAAATAATGTTTAGAATGGGTAGAAGGGGTCATGGTAGACTTATCTTGACCCCCTAGGTTTTCTGAGCATGGCTGAGGAGGCTTATATGTGCGAACCGGGTAGCGCTCCGGGGAGCGAATTTTGTGGAAAATTAGTGAAAAAAGTTAGAGGAAAATAATAATTGTGAGTGATCAGATGTAGGGTAGCTCTGAGAAGAGCTTTTGGGTTTATGGTACATTTAGGTACTTATAAGTAGGTACCAATGCACAGTCTTAAATTCAGAATGAAAATTCTGTTGCCCTCATCTGAGAAGTGAACTCCATCTCCTCTGTAGATATCTTGCATGTAGTAACGCAAGTTATTGTTGTACAGAGAGCCCATTCCATGGTCTCTCATGTAAGCTGAAACAGATTTGTTTACATGCTTCCTCGCTTTCTCAATTTGTGGACAAAATTGGTTGGACCACCTCCATTTCTGTCTTTGGCATATATTGGAATATACCAAGGCAGTTTGAGGAAAAAGTGCCATTAATTGCTCAAAGGTGTCCTTTAAAAGCATTTCCAGACCTACCCCTGTCAAAGTGCCCAAATCATTACCTCCACAGTGCACTATTAACAGGTCAGGTTTTGGCAAATGCATAAAGGTTTTCACCAATGGTATCAATTGGTGACATTTTAATCCTCTTTGGCCCAACTACTTAATTTCCACATCTTGTAAATTGAGGTTAGGTAAATTTCTGCTCTCAGCATACCTTTGAGCCCAGTGGATGTAACTATGTCCAACAATCCAGACGTTAAACATGGTGGGTGAAGGTTGTTCTGCAGTCAGATGAAGTGTGGTAATGAAAGGGCAGTTGAAACAGTAGGAGTTTCTAAAGAAAAAAAACTGTGGATTTACAATGCTAATGATTCATTAGCAGTGATTGGTGCATTTCCATTTCTGAAAACAGAAAGTTAGGGTGCATGGATGTGTTCTTTGAAAGATGTAATTTGAATGGTCAAGGAAGAAACATTTAATGAAAGATTGCACTGGATACGCAGGTGCACTGAGAGTTCAGAGTTCAATTGAAACATTGTTGTGTGAATTTGCAAACATGAGAGGTCTTCCAGGAGGTGGTTGCTATGGAAACAAGGCAGACAGGGCAGAGGGGGGAAGGGTTTTGATTTGAAAAAAGTGAGGGAAGAGGTATGATTGGCTAATATGAGAGATATGTGAAAAGAATATCTGTATTTCTGTGCTTTCAATAGCTGCAGCCTTTGGAGTGCATCCTTTTTCTTCTGCTGAAGACAATTTGGTGTATTTCTCAGACTGTTTTCAAAACTCAAAAAATATTTGCTAAGGTGAGAAAAGATTTATTTAATTTAGATAGAGAATAGTATGATTTAAGGAGAAAATGATGAAGAAAGCTGTGTTTTTAAAATGTGGTTTTGTCTCTAGTGATATACTAATAGAATTAGTTTCATAGAGAAATTGTAATTGCATTTTTGGTGTAACATTCTGGCATGCAGTAACACAAGTTATTGTGGTACATGGAGCCCATTTTATGGTCTGTTATGTAAGCTGAAACAGAGATGTTGCTTTTAAAAACGATTTAAGAAATCAATTTCATTTCTGGATATGTACTGCTAGAGCTTCATAGGTTGTTTTGAGCCATATTTATAAGGTATTTGAGTGTCTAAGATGTTTTGTTTTCCTTTTAAAATGTAAAGTGTTCCTCATGGGGCAAGTGTCTTGTAAATACGCTCCCACTTGTGCTTGGCAAATTTTGATTTTGATTATGGGAGTTACCTAGCCATGTTAATAGTGTCCCAAAAATGGTGCTAGTGAATTGCAGAAAACACTTTCATGTGTCTCAAGGACATTTTTAGTCATTTCTTCATGAATGCAGGTATACAATTGATTTATATGCTGTGTTTAAAAACGAATTTTGAAATCAATTACATTTCAGGATATGTTCTGTTAGAGCTTCATAGGTTGTTTGGGGTCATATTTAGAAGGCATTTTAGTGTCTTTGATGTTATTTTTCCCTTTTTAAATGGAAAGCGTTCCTCATGGGGCCCTGAGCAGTTCTTAGCCATGTTATTTAATAGGAAGTGGATAACATGGCTAAGTGCATTTGCTGGAAAGTGCATGAATATTGCTGACTTTTCTGCGATGTTATTTTTCCCTTTTTAAATGGAAAGTGTTCCTCTTGGGGCAAGTGTCTTGTAAATACGCTCCCACTTGCGCTTGGCAAATTTAGATTTTGATTATGGGAGTTACGTAGCCATGTTAATAGTGTCCCAAAAATGGTGCTAGGGCATTCCAGAAAACACTTTCATGTGTCTCAAGGACATTTTTAGTCATTTCTCCATGAATGCAGGTATACAATTGATTTATATGCTGTGTTTAAAAACGAATTTTGAAATCAATTACATTTCAGGATATGTACTGTTAGAGCTTCTTAGGTTGTTTGGGGTCATATTTAGAAGGCATTTTAGTGTCTTTGATGTTATTTTTCCCTTTTTAAATGGAAAGCGTTCCTCATGGGGCCCTGAGCAGTTCTTAGCCATGTTATTTAATAGGAAGTGGATAACATGGCTAAGAGCATGTGCTGGAAATTGCATGAATATCGCTGACTTTTCTGCGATATTCATGCATTGCGGCCGTTTTTTTTCAAATTTGCAAGCACTTCTTAGCCATGTTATCCAATGGGAGGTGGATAACATGGCTAAGAGCATTTGCTTCAAAGGTTGTTTGGGGTTATACACCATTTTTGGGAAATTAGTAACATGCCTATCTAACTCCCATAATCAAAATCTAAATTTGCCAACCGCAGGTGGGAGCATATTTACAATAAATTTGCACCAGGAAGAACGTAAAATAGCATACTAGATACTCAAATGCCTTATAAATATGACCCAAAACATCTTATGAAGCACTAGTAGTGCATATTTCCAGAAATGTATTGGTTTTCATTTAATGATTTACTTCATTGGTAGGCCTTCACATGTTTTTTTATTTTGATATTTTTCAGTGAAAATCTTATCTGCAACCATGTGTTGGCCTCACCTCAAATAAACAAAACAGGTGATGGACTGAATGTGGATCAATGACACACATTTACCCCAGTCTAAAGATCAGGGCCTAAACAAATCTTTAGATAGGCTACATCTTATCGTCATCCTGAATTAATGATTTAAAATATTAGGGAGTGATTTATGAGTGTTGTATGCCTTTTTTGTACCATTGAGTGTCATTTTTGTGATGCAGTGCTGGTGGAAAACATTTGCTATGTTAAATAATTAGTACGGCATTAAGTTTTAGATGACTGTTATTTATTTACTGTTTGGTAATAGTGGTTAATAACATGTTATATTATATTTTTCCACAGATTCAACTGCAGATTCTTTCATAGTTTGGAAAATGCCTTCCAAAAGTCGAATACGAAAGGCTAGAAAACGTCAAAGACAGCAGGATGATGTTTTATTGCAGCAGTCCTCTTCCCCAAATACTTGTCAAAACACCAAGAAAGGTCCGGGTAAGAGCACGAAATCATTCTTAAGAAATATTTGTAGTAAAAAAAGTTTTGCTCAAAAAAATGTTTCAGTCCACAAAAAGAAAAGCAATTTAAATGGAAAGGAGAGACCCATCACAAATGTTACTGGTAGAGGAAGAGATAACTCTGTTCATGATAGTAGAAGGAAACAACAGTTTAGGGACATTCGAAATCGAATGTTCCGTAATAGGATATTAGTTAATTTATTGAAAAGTATTAAAAAGAAAGGCCATCAGAAAGCGGCATTTTATAAGAAGAAGAAAAATGTAGAGAAAATTATTGATCATGCTTTTGAAATTAAGCGAAAGTTGTTTATTTTGGTAATCAATAGAATTAGGAAACTAAGCAAGGTAATTTCTGATTTCAAAACAAAAAGTAGATGGAAGAGAGTAGTAAATCGTACTAACTTTTGTGAAGTTTTTTCCGGAGAATGGATACATAGTTCAAGTTCTGAGGCATTTTTTAATGAGGAGACTTATTTTCAGGATAATGATTTGGTGCATGCAGTTGACATCAGTGGTCGAGCTTATGAAGTGAAGGATGGTTGTCCAGTTGAAAAAGAACAACTTGTGACAACAGAGACAGAAGAGGCGCTAAGTGATGAGGTTTTAGGAAGACGTCCTAAGGTTCCTGTGTACATTTGGAAGTGTAGTTCTATTTGCAGTGTGCGACAGGTTTCCATCAATTTGCTTTGTGATTTTATACGGACATTTAATAAGAAAAGTTTGAAGCAGAAAATGAAGTTGTTGCAAGATTTAGATCCTTGCAGAGTGAGAGAAATGACAGGTTTGCGTGGTCATTCACTGGCTTGTCTTTCCAGGAGAGTATGCCAGAGTGTTTTTTTTCATCATTTCAGGATACTAGCAGTGCATCATAATAAAGTGAGAAAATTAGTGAGAATGTTGTATTATGCTAAGAGTCCAGCAATTATGCTTAAACAATTATGTGCTGCTCTTTTGCATGGTTCTGAAATAGATGTGAAGAATATTTGTGAAGAAATTGAGTTTTGTTACTTTGGTAGTAAAGATGAGAATGTTCAAATTGACCCTGAAGTAGAGGGTAATGTGGAAGATAATGTACAGGTTTCCAGTACAGATAATTTTCAGAAGGAAATTGCCACGTTTCAGATGAAATCAAGTGAGAGGCCTAATTTCACTTGTGTATGTTGTCGACGCACTTATTATAAGAATCAGACTAAGGTAGTGGATTTATATGCAAAAAGTGGAAGGGAAAATAATAGTGAATGGAAGGATTTTGCCACATACTTGATGGTAGAAAATTATTTTGATTTGGGATCGGATCAACGTGTGTGTACTTATTGTTGTAATAAATTAAACCAAAACCAGATGCCTGCTAGGGCAGTTCATAATAATCTGGAATTGGTTGAGATTCCTTCTGAATTGAAGGATTTAAATACTTATGAATCTATTTTGATTCAAAGTATCCATCCCTTTCAGGCTATTGTAAGAATGGAGCCAAAGACAGGGAAGTTGCCTCCAGCAGATTTACAGAGAGGATTAAAGGGAAGAGTTGTTTATTTGCCTCTAGATTTGAAGAAAAACATTAACACAATTGGAATAGAAAAAGTGGAAGAGGAACCTCTGGTTATCTTGGTTAATGGGGTTCCGACAAAGAATAAGAAAATATGGCAAGATTTAGTGGATGTTAGGAAAGTCAAAAAGGCAACAGTGTATTTGAAGAAAAATAATAAGTACTATAAGAATGTATATGTTGCAGAAGAGGAAGTAAGTGATGAAGAGGATAGCGATTTGTGTGCTGGCCAAATTGAGAAAGTAGAGGCCTCTAAAAGTGAAGAAATATATGAACATTATAGTGTTCATCCTTTGCATTCCAAGGAAGTCATGGGGAATGCTATTGAATTGTTTCAAATGAAACAAGCCAAAGGGAGTCCCATTAGTGTTTGGGAGGAAAGTTTGGAAGCTCGGTGTTTCCCACAGCTATTTCCCACAGGTCAAGGAGGAAGATATGATGAGCGACCTCATCAAATTCCTGCGTCTGAATACCGGACTTTACGATTGTATGCAGCAGATCCTAGGTTTCGGCAATGCATTCCCTATTTGTTTCATCTCCTGTTTGAAAGCGATCTGTCTGGACTGTCATATGCAGTGAACCACATCTTAAAAAGTGGTATACAGATGCGAAACATCTCGGCAAGTGACTTTATGCATAAAGTCAATGTCCAAGACAGTATTTTGGATTCTCACTTAATTAATCTCATGGCGTGTCAGCGTGGTACTAATGAGTACTGGTACCGTCGTCATGGTGATTTAAAATGTATGCTGAGGAACTTAGGAACTCCAACATGGTTCCTCACTCTGAGCTGTGCCGAGTATGGCTGGGAAGACTTACTTGAATTTCTACGAGAGGCAAATGGAAATATTGAAAACATTGAATTCAAGACACCTGGAGAACTGTGTTCTTTGGATCCAGTGAATGTATGCAGGTACTTCAATCATAGATTTGAAGCTATGATGTCTTTCATCACAAATAAAAAGAATCCACCTCTTGGAGAGGTGTTGGATTTCTTCTGGAGAAAGGAGTACCAAGCAAGAGGTGCCCCTCATATACATATGTTGTTGTGGATCAAGGATGCACCTAAATTTGGAACAGATCCGGATGACTTAGTGATGAATTTCATCGAACAGTATTCTACGTGTGCTGTTCCAAACGCAACGGAGAAGAAAAGTCTAAGAGAACAAGTTCTACGTTTCCAAAGCCATCGTTGTGGAAAGTACTGTCGTCGTAAATTCAGAAACAAGGACAAGTTCTACACCAAATGTCGTTTCAACTTTCCACGACCGGTGATTTCTAAAGGAAGAGTGAACAGTTTGATGTCTTCGCTGCGACATAATGTGACGAGGAAATCACCCAAGAATACATACAATTTGAAAAGGAACGAAGAGTCCAAGTACATCAATGACTACAACCCAGTGATTTTGTCCATGTGGAATGCTAACATGGATATACAGTTTGTGGCTGACAACTGTATGGCTGTGGCTCGGTATGTGACATCTTACATCACCAAAAAAGAAAAGACCGAACTGAAGGATATGTGGGAGGACATTTCTCATGAAAAGAGCCTCAGCAAGAAGTTGTACAGTTTCAGTCTGAAGATGTTGTCGCATCGAGAAATCGGAGCTTACGAATGTTCTGACCGGTTGTCTTCAGCAAGTCTCTATGCCAAATCCAGGAGTCTCGTTTGGGCGAGTCTTGGTCTTGCTGCAACGCGAAATCGAGTTCTAAAACCTGTCCGGGAAATTGAGTATTTGGCAGAAAAGGAACCAAACAGTACCGACATTTTGAAGACCAACATGTTGGATACATATTATCCAAATCGAAGCAGTCACCTTGAGAATGTTTGTCTATATGAGGTTCTCCAAAATTATATATTCAAGAGGAACATCAAAGAAGATATTGAGAAAGGAGTGTATGCTGTAATTGGAAGTGAGGGATGCCTGGTCAAGCAAAGAAAATGCCAATTAGTAAACCATCGAAAATTGAGTGGTGAATCTCCAGAAAAAAAGGAGTTTTTTTATTTAGCACTTTTGCAACTTTTCAAGCCTTGGCGTGCAGAAGAGGAACTGCTTGGAGATTTCCTCTGTTACGAAGACTCTTTCAATGCAGCCAAGGAGTCCATAGAATGTCCTGCTTTTTCTAAATATCAAGAAATGCTAACTTTGGAAATTGAGCAGGAAGCAACGATTGCAGCCGAGATTGCCAGAGACAGTTCTCAGGACAGTCAGAGTTCTGTTTCATTGAGTCAAGATCCACTTGGAGGACCTATTATCGAAAATGAAGCTGCCACTGCTATGAATGAAGTGGAAAGAGCCATGGCACATGCTCAGGAGGATTCAGTTAACTTAGAAGACTTGGAAAAACAACTCAACGTTGAGCAGAGGAAAATATATGATGAAGTTACCACGGAAATTGAGCACGGATTAAGTCATGAGAAGAAAGAGTGCTCATGTACGTCGTTGAAGCCTGTCCGACTGTACATGAGTGGAGAAGCGGGAACTGGAAAAAGTTTCCTCATTAAAGCAATCTCTTGTTATTTGAAGGAAAGGACTGAGTCATCGCTGTCTTGTGTTGTCACCGCTCCTACTGGACTGGCAGCACATAACATTAAAGGTATTACTTTGCATCGTCTACTGATGCTGCCGGTGGAGCATGACAACAAATTACAATACAACAAGTTATCTGGAGATGCTTGCTGTGAAGTTTCAAGAGTCTTGAGGAAAATGAAACTACTTATCATTGACGAAGTAAGCATGGTTTCCAATGTCATGCTTGCCTTTGTGCATTTGAGAATGCAAGAAGTACTTAAAACTGAATATGATGTGTTATTTGGTGGGAAACACATCATTGTTTTCGGAGATCTTCTGCAGCTGACACCAGTAAAAGGTCAACCTGTGTTCAAAATACTCACGCATGAAGATACCAGGAAGTGCCTAGGGAGCATTGGCAACGTCAATATATGGTTAAACTTCAATTATGCAGAACTGCATCAAAATATGCGTCAGGCAAAGGATGAAGATTACAAGAATATTCTACAAGATATTAGAATTGGAAAAGTGACCGAGCATGGGAAAGAAGCTTTAAATGCACGATTACTGTCAAATTTATATCCCAAACAAGAGATTGTGCCTGAGAATATTTTTCAGAAAATTACTGAGAAGAAATCCGGGATATGTCTCATGCCAACTCTTGCAGAATGTGCCATCTTCAACAACAAAATGTTGAATTTAGAAAAGCAAGAGATTGTGAAACTTGAAGCTATCGACAAATTAGAGCATATGGGATCAACAATTATTTTGTCAGACAATTTGAAATCAAAATTGGATTCATTAGAGAAGACTATATCTAAAACAGCGGGTTTTGAAAAGACTTTGAATGTGTGTTTAAATTGCCGAATTATTTTGAGAAGGAATTTACATGTAGAAAGAGGTCTGGTGAATGGATCAATGGGTAATGTTGTTGATTTTGAGAAATACAGAAATAGAGATGGAATAGAATTTTTAAGAATTAAATTTGATGGCATTGAGGAAGTACAGCAAATTGGTCGTTGTTCTGCTAGGTTTTTGCTTGTTAAAGATTTATATGTTCGCCGTAAACAGTTTCCTGTTTGCTTGGCATATGCGGTGACAATCCATAAATCGCAAGGTTTAAGTGTAGACTGTGCATTGGTGAATATTGGCAGTTCTGTGTTCAAGGAGGGTATGGCATATGTGGCATTGTCACGAGTTAGAACTTTATCGGGATTGTACTTGATTGACTGTGATGTCACAAACATTTGTGCGGATCTAGATTGTGTTAAGGAATACAATAGGTTAAGAAGAGAGTATGCGCCACATTTGCCTCAATATCCTTTGTTTGAGAAACGTGTGGTAGGCCGCAAACGTAGAAATAGCAGTAATAGTAGGGAGGTTGTTGCAAAAAGACTAAAAGTCAATGAACCGAAAAATGTTAGCAGAAAGAAAGTGGATTCTGTTGAAGATGTTGTCGGTTTTCAATTTGAAAACAGTTCTGGTGTCAACTGCTATGCAAATGTAGTGGTTAATGTTCTCTTTTCACTAGAGAGTTTAAAAGAACAGATTCTGTTGAATTCTGAACAAATTTTATGTTGTTTGTTGAATTCTGTTTTCGAGAAATGTAGCACTGATCGAACAAAAGTAGAAAGTGTGTCTGAAGTTCGTTATCTGTTAGATGAATGTTCAGGTCAAACAGACTTCTCTGAAAATAATCAGCAAGATTGTCAGGAGTTTTTAATGTATATGCTTGATATATTGCAAGTTGAGGGTGTAGATGTAGATCACCTGTTTGGGCTTTCTTATCAATGGCAGCATGACTGCGAGAATTGTAGGCTATCAAGTACTACTAGTGTAGACTCAGAAAGATTTATATATTTAACTTTGCCAGACAGTAAATCAGTCTCCTTTAATAAGCTAGTAAATGCAGCAGATCACAACATGGAGTGTAGCCAATGTAAATGTGATATGATGTCAACATTATTTATACGTAGATATGGCCAGTATGTCATTTTAATGATCCAACGTTGTAGGCCTGATGGATCAAAATTGTCAACTTTAATAAAAAATGTTGTGGCTTCTCAGCTGTCAATATCAGGGAGGACTTTTGTTACTGTAGCAATTATCTATCACGATGGTCCATCAACAACATCAGGACATTATACAGCTTACTTAAAGTCTGGAAACGGCTGGTCATTCTGTAATGATTCCGTTGTAACGTTCAAAATAAAATTGCCGTTTGACCTTAAAAATTCTTACCTGGTGTTTTTAAAACCAAAATTTTAAGTAGAGGGAATGTAAGTCTGCAATGCTGTCTAGATTAAAAATCCAACTATATAAACTTGCTGCAAGTAAGTCTGCTTCATAGTAAGCAGTATCAGTGTCATAGGAAAAGGAGAACATGAGTGACAAAGAAGAGTAAGTTATTAGTAGTCCAGGATTGTGAAAATAATCTCAAATATTTTATTTTTGAAAGTTGCGAAAATAGAAAATGTCGGGATTTGATTGGAAGAATAACAAGACTTGCGAATCGCGGCAACATGATTTGGCCTAGTGGAAACATGTGATATAATGAGAGAAGTCTTTTTTTCTATGTAACATATTTTACGTATCGATGTCGATGGAGGTTTTCTTTCAGAAAGTGGCGGGCTGAAAATATTTGTAGCACAACAGAGTGGATGCTGTTCATAGGAGATCGTTCGACGTCATTGAAAGTAAGTTAATTTTAAGGAGTTTTGAAATCAGATTTCGAAGGTTGTATGGGTTTTTTAAACACAGTCATTTTGATTGTGTTTTTTTTCCCCGCTGTTACATGATGAATACCTTCAAGTCACTGATTTAAGTGAAATTTGATACATTCTGAGAACAGCAAAAAGAAACCATTTAACATGTATAATTAATGTTATGCTTTTTGTCCTTATGATATACATTTAGAAATGTGAGGTACATATGGGTAAGCTGAGTTCTGTAAATATCAATTTTAATGCTTTCAGTGCTGTACTTCTGGGAAGTGTTTTTTTTAAAAAAAGAAAAGAGGCCTCACCTCAAAGAAAGCTCTTGAAAGCACACATCTTATTTGCATCCTAAATCAAGCATTTACAATGTTAGACACAATTTTATGATGGCTTTACATCTTTTTTGCGCTGCTATTGCATCACTATTGTGAGACATTAGCAGTGCAAGAAAAACATCATGTTCCAAAATAGGCCTCAGTTCATCAACATCAAGATACAGTTTCTTTAGAATATATATCTTTAGGATTGTGTAGGGGACGTAGAGAAGCAGAGACTTCTGTAAATGTCAAAGTTGTTGAAAAACTGTTTGTTTTTGAACCTTTTCCCTTGTCTTTTCTAATTTTTAAATACATGTTTTAATATTTTTGGAAATGTTTGTTCTTTTTTTTACAGATTGAAAGTATGAAAAAATATTTAAAAAAAGGTAACAAGAATTATAAGGTAAATGTTTTCTACTCTTTTTACCCGCAATGCACTGCTGATGATGTCATTGACAGTATCTCTCATTTACTCTCTATAGCTGTCTTTCTTTTTACATTATTCTCTGTTTACTTCCCTTATACTAACTCTTCTTTTTTTTAAAAAAAAATTTTTTTAGTTCGCTTAAAGTTCGCGAACCGGTCAGCGAACTTGAAGCGAACCAAAAGAAATAGAGCTTGCCAGAGTGATAAACATTCTAGCAATTTTGTTTGAAAGGGGAGGTAGTTCTGAAAAGAACTGTTTTTTTTTGTTTTTGTTGTTTTATTTTATTTATTTTTTTTTTGAACATTTTTTGATTTTTTTTGTATTTTTAGAACTGTTTTATGTTTTTTTTGTGTTTTTTATGGAGGGGAGACAACAAAAAACAGGCATTGAAAACGGCTCAACTGGAGCAAAAAAAAAAATTACTTCTTGGGTGCATTAGGGCATTTATGATTTTCGAACGCCATGTTCATCAGGTTGACGCTCATGTTGCCATATGACAGCATAGCACCACAGTATATACAACTTAACTTCATATGCTGGAAGTTGGGTTGAATGTTTGGCACAGTTTCTTGTGCCTCTCTTCCCGTCAATGACATTGTGGAGGTCGATCTGGCCACAGGAGTTGTCGTGGGATTGTCTTGAAGATCCCTTAACTCAGCCCGGCTGTAGTTTAAGGGATGCCACCTGCTCATGTGTCGGTGCATCGTATAGTTGCCCATACTGTATTTCTTATCTGTGCCTCTCGACAATCTGTAATCACAGATGAGGCAGGTGGCATATTTAGCATTCACCTTCTTTGATCCAGGAGGGATGGAGAAAAACTGCCAGATGAAGCTTGTTTTTCGCTTTGAAACCCGGGGCAACTCTTCGACAAATTGTTGTTCCTCTCTGTCCTCTTCTTCTTCTTCCTCCTCTTCCTCCTCTCTGTTAGGGATAAATTGAGTAGGTGGTCCTCTCTTCTTATGAGGAGGTGGAGGTGGTGGTGGGGTTCCACCAGCTGCAGCAAGTACAGAAGCCATTGTTCAATTCTAGCTAAATGGTCTTTCTCTCACCAAGATGAAAGTCAGAGTGAGGAAATAAGGAGGGGTTCACATGATTTGGGGAAAGCAAAAGTTCTGAACCAATGAAAAGTGTTATTTTTAGGTCACATGACCTAGTCATACATCATTTGGAAACCAAAAGTGAAATGAACCAATGAAAAGTTTGATAAACAAGTCACATGACCTGTTCCGCTTACGTTACGCGGCGTGCGCCGCGTCCCAGATCGCTTCCGGTTCGCGGTCCCGAGCACTTGCGGGAGCGCTAACGCGGCGCGTCATTAGACGCATTACGCGATAACGTGATACGTCGCGCTTCCGCGACGCGTCACAGTTCCGCTAACGTAACGTTGACCGGTTCGCGGACTAGATCGCGGCATCAAGATGAGCTAACGGAAAGCTTCCCGGTTCGCGAACTAGAAGCGAAGAAAAAAAAAATTTTAAAAAAAATTATCAATAAACATCTAAATATATTTTGGGATTTAAAGAAGAATACATTTTACAGCTACAGATGTTAGCTTTTAAAAAACCAATGAAATTCACAGAAAAAACCATAGGTTATAGACCATATATAGTTAGAAATTTGCATTTAAAAAACCATTGAAATTCAATGAAAAAACCATAGGTTATAGACCATATATAGTTAGGGATTTGCATTTACAAAACCTTATTTTACTCGCATAAAACCATATATAGTTAGTTGCGCTAACTATATATCGCGCACCCGCAATCCACTGCTGATGATGTCACATATTACATCATTCATGACATGGTCAGTGACATCACTGATGACATCACTGATGACAACATCCAGTGACTGTATGTTTCTGTAAAGTGTAAATATGTCTTACATATTGAAGAATGAGTGGATGTATAAGTGTTTGGATGAAGGATTTAGTAGGTGCATGACTGACTGTATGAGTGAGTGATTAAATATGTCTCACTGAGTGCATGGGTTAGTGACTAAACTGTCTTAATTTGTGCATCATTATGTCTGTTGTTCTGTAAACTGCTGCATGTGTTGATAAGTAGCTATATGAGTAACTATATGGGTTATTGATTGGTAGCCCAGGTATTTGTATGGGAGACTGAGTGTGTGTGTGGGTGGCTGGGAGGTGTATGACTCTGTGCATAGATGTGTGAGCAGTTGATTCACTAGATGTATGGTTTCAAAAGTGCATGTGGAAACAGCTGTATGGGCGGTTGACTGTGTGCATGAGTGTATTGGTGAGTGAATGGATATCTCAGTGCTACATGTCAAAGTAAGTACATATGTAAAACACAGTACATGTGAGAGTTGGCATATATAAATAACTGTGCATAAGAGCCAGTGAATGTGTGAGTGGCTGTATGGATCATTGTGAACTTGTATCAGGGATTGTATAAGAGAGTAAATATGTGTTAGTATATGTTTGAATAAGTAAAGTTTGTATAACTGTATAGCTGAGGAAATGGAGGTGTGATTGATTCTTTGCATGACTGACTAGGTGTGTGAGTAACTCCATGGATGAGTGACAGTCTGTGAGTGTCTGTTTACACTGATTGTATCTAAGGTTATATTAGAGTCTGAAGAGGTTCATCGTATTATCACATGAATGATATCATCAGTCATGTGATCAGTAATGTCATTTGAGATGTCATCAGTGATGTCATCAGTGATGTCATTTGAGATGTCATCAGTGATGTCATTTGAGATGTCATCAGTGATGTCACCAGTGATGTCATTTGAGATGTCATCAGTGATGTCATCAGTGATGTCACTGACCATGTCATGAATGATGTAATATGTGACATCATCAGCAGTGGATTGCGGGTGCGCGATATATAGTTAGCGCAACTAACTATATATGGAATTTCAATGGTTTTATGCGAGTAAAATAAGGTTTTGTAAATGCAAATCCCTAACTATATATGGTCTATAACCTATGGTTTTTTCATTGAATATATATATATATCAATGCTCGAAGGTGTCCACCTTTGAGTAGCACGCGAACAGCAGCTTGGTTTATGTATAGGTGAGGACGGGGATCCACTCATAGACGCCGCTCCGTACGGGATCTGCCCGACGCGTTTCGAAGCTCCATCTGCTTCTCTTCAGGGGCTTTAACGGAAGAGATGTGCGCACCCGCTGACACACTTCTCCAATTTCCATATGAAATTGGAGAAGTGTGTCAGCGGGTGCGCACATCTCTTCCGTTAAAGCCCCTGAAGAGACGCAGATGGAGCTTCGAAACGCGTCGGGCAGATCCATTACGGAGCGGCATCTACTAGCGGATCCCCGTCCTCACCTATACATAAATTAAGCTGCTGCTCGTCTGCAAAAGAACTTTGGGCAGATAGCATGTGGAAAATTAATTTCATGCGGAGAGATGAGTATTACTTTATTAAATAGATCATATGAAAATCATCAATGTCCAAAACGTCCTAGAAAGTAATTTTTGTCATTTTTGAGGAAGAGAGATAACCTACAGTGGTACGGGGTCGTTTTCGTTCGTACTAGGGGGGCCAGGTGACATTCCTTTGGGGTGGCTTAGGGGCATTTAAAACAACTTCCCTGATACAGGTAGCATATAAAGTAGAGGCTAAATACCAGGATCTTTATCGATTGCTTTATGCTGTACAAAAATGAAAAACACATACAACAAACCTGGACCATTCATATTTTCAATGTTTCTGCGTACTATACTTTTTAACCCTTAACTAATTGAGCTGCTTCATTTCATCTGCTTTTAAAAAAAAAAAAAAAAATCGGAAACAGTGGCCATTTCTTCGAAACTTACCAATGTACGCGTTACAACTACGTTTGCTTTTTCAAAAACCTTTAATAAAAATGTTGGTGCCCAAATACGGGCCTACAACCCTGTGGGTTGGCCACGGAGCAGGCTGGAACTGTAAATGGGGAGGGGGATTTATTTGTGGAAAACATAACAGAGTCAGTGGTAGTTAATTTCATAGTAAAAAGTGCGACAAGTGCAACAAAATCATATTGATAATTCATTGTGAGCAAGTACCATTAGTGTCGACAATTCCAACCTTCAATAATAAATACAGTAATCAATGATGCATTAGAACTTAATATCAATTCATTGTTCGAACGTGTAATCAGTCTTATCCCATATCAATTCATGTGGTAAAAACTGCATACATATCTCATGATATCAAGGCTGAGCAATCGGGGCACAACAAGGAGTTGAGAGTTTCATTTGTACCGGCGCCATTTTGGGTGAGGTCAGGAAGGTCCAAGTATAGTCAAAATGTCTCCACCAACTCGTGGTTGGACCGGGACCTCTTTCGGCAGTCCAAAAGTTTTTGTTGAAGGGTAGCAGAGGGGACTGGTGACATGAACCATCCGTGAAAGTGGGGTGGGAGGAAACAATCTCTCCTACCGGGTCATACTGGTGTCCCACCGGAACTGATCAAGTTGGTAGTCTTGCAGGATTTTGATCATTTCAAGACTGAGTCCGGCGCCGGCATGAGCGCGCCGACGTCCCTCGGCTACGTCGTGGTCATTCCGTGGGTGATCATGGCAGTCATTTCTCATCGGGGGTCGGGGGCCCCTGTGGCTCTTATAGAATCTTCAAAGTTGAGGAGAACGTTTCTGGACACAGGACTCATTTTCAGGCTGTACCGCAAAAGTAACCGAGACCCCCGCTGGGTGAGCGGAGCATCATTGCCTCGCAATAGTGGACGAGACCTTTTGTCGGGTGAGTGCAGCGCCGATGCATTGCAAGAGTGGAGGAACCCTTTTGTTGGGTGAGTGGAGCGTTCGGGGTGCAGCTGAGGGGGAGGCTCGTTCGCGCCGCCTCTCCCTCCCAGCGCACCCCACGCCGACACCTGTCGTTGATATCCGTGATGTCCGGACCAGGCGATAAGAGGGGGGGGGGGGCGGAGGCAGAGGCAAGACATCCCCCCCGTGGCCTGCAGGGCGCCGCTTCAGGCCCGAACGGGGAGCTCATATCAAGCACACGTGGGAAGCTGTTCTGCGAGCCCGTCTAGAAGAACACCCTCCGGCCTGGCGGACTGAAACTTCATGGACTCACGCCAGGAATTCAAGGCAGCGAAGTGTAGGAAAACCTTTACAGTATTAAGCAAACGCGCCGTCAACAACGAGTCCAGGATACAGGGTGCTGGCCGCCATTTTGTCAGGCGTTGATATCCGTGATGTCCGGACCAGGTGATAAGAGGGGGGGGGTCGGAGGCAGAGGCAAGACATCCCCCCCCCGTGGCCTGCAGGGCACCAGAAGAGAAAGGGAGGACTAGCACATTCTGGGCCGACCATCCCACGACTTCTCCGGCTGATGGCGGCTAGTCGGGCCCCGCCCTGCACGTGTCGAGGCCTCATCTTCCGGATGGGTGTAACCGTGGACCTGTTGCACTTCGGGAGTTTCCGGAATGGGGGTAGGTATCTGCTGATTTGTATCTATTTCATGTTACCGTTATTGGGCGTGACAGGCGGTGGGACAGACATGCTTGGAGCAGTGGGGGGGTGGCGGAGGTTAGCTACCTCGTGGCTGCCGTAACGTCAAGCTTGGCTTCTCTCACAACTTCCATGTTTCTTATTTCTAGCGAAGTCAAAAACTCATCAGTGGCTTACTGATTTTGTTCGATATCTTTCCCTTCTTTTTCAAGTGTGTTTCATTGTAAAGTTTCTGTTTAACAGGATACAGTTTTTACTTCGTATTTTACATATGTCTTCTTTATTAGGGGTACTCTCCGGTTGAGCCAGATGATGTACTTCTAATAAATGGTCCGGGTGGAACTAGTTTCTCAATCAGTGGGGAGTAGATGGGCATGAGAGATTACAACGGGGGACAAAGGTCCGCATTACCCACCCTTCACTACTTGCAAAGACTAGACAGAATATTTCTATTCCACGTTATTTGCAAACAGAGAATACCTCGTTAGAACTATTCCTTGAACAATAAATGTCCAGCCAATCAATCAATCAGTGGGGAGAAAAACAGGCATGACGGATTACAACGGGGGACAAAAGTCCGCATTACCTATCCTTCACTATCTGCAAAGGGAGACAGAATATTCCTATTCTTCTCTGTTTGTAGACAGGGAATATCTCAAAGAGCAATAATGGAAAGGGGCGACCACTCGGTCCCCCCGAACGTATGGCGGAGTGCCTCGATCCCCCCGGGAAGCCATTTTTGGGCGGGAGGCGCGTCTCGGCTGGTATGCCCGAAGCGGCGTAGCCGGGGCGCGCTTTTTCCCGCCCTAGAGTGGGCTGGCCTAGACACTGACGCAGCCAGCCACGCCCTCGGGGCAGGCAGGGGCGGGTTTTCGCCCGCCCTGAAGACGGATAAAAAGGGACGCAAGACTGGAAGACGTCCTCTTGTTCTTGTGCTCTGAAGCTGCACCTCCTCGCTACACGTGAGCTCGGGACAGAACGAAGAGCCAATTTTGAGCGTTTTGATTTTTTCTTTTGTCTTCTAGATACTTTGTCGGAGAGATGCCCAAGAAAGGCGCGAAGAGAATGACGACTGATCAGATGGTTCGGGTCCTCGTCAAGGAGATGTCCGAGATAAAGAAGCGACTGGCGGAGCGAGACGGGGAGGAGGGATCGGGGCGTCCACCGGCTGGAGGGAAACCCAAGAGGCCAAGAAGGGGTCCGGCCGGGGGAGACGTCCCGGTTCCCTCTGCCCCGCTCGAGGCGCCGACCCCGGTACCGATGGAGGGGAATCCGATCCCCGTCGTCGTCACCCCGACATCTAACGAGGATATGCCCCCTGAGCTGGCGGCACAGCTAGCAGCGTGGTTGGGCGATAGTAGTGAGGGCGCCACGGCTGCCGAGGCACAGGCGCTGATGAAACAGTTGCGTGAAAAAAGAGACGCAGCCAAGGTGCCCGCACCGGCGGCAGTGATAGACAAGCCACAAGTGACGGAAGCAGCGTCCGGTGCAGGTAAGCGGCCATTGCCGATCGCAAGGGATGAGTCAGCACCCTCTCGTAGAGAGAAATTGGGTCAACATGTTCCTTTGGCAATAAAGGAAAAGATTTGGGCGGGGGAATACGTGAACATTTTCTCCTTGCTTGTCGATCATTATGAAGTGGAGCATGTTAAGAGTCAGAAGGACCTAATGCATCCGAGTGTTTGGCGCGCGAAAATGGCCGCCTTTAAGGTAAATGAGAATATTGGCAACTGGGGCAATGCCTGGGGTATTTTTACATCAATTTTGGGGGAACGTAGGCCTGAGTTGCTACCTGAGTTTCCAATTTATCAGTCACGAATTATGGGTTACTCGACATCGTATCAAGGTAACCATTGGTTCTGTTATGACAACCTTTTCAGGAAAGAAAAGGAGCATAACAAAAGTTTAACTTGGGACTGTTATGATTCTTTGACATGGGATAAAATGAAAGAGTCAGGGATGTTGAAAATGCCGTTGGTGGGGAGCAATGTTGGTGAATACTCCCGCCAAAATGCAGGGACGCCCTTTCGGTCAGGTACGAGTACCGACGATTACTCGAGACCTGCCGGCAATACAGGGAAAAGGGGTTTCTGCTTCAATTTCAACAAAGGTAAATGTACTAGGCCTCCGGGATCCTGTAAGTTCAAACACGAATGTAGTAGTTGCGGGTCGTCCCATCCTGAGTCCTCGTGCAGAGCCAGAACGGGTGAGAATGGGGGTAGAGGAGGCGCCAAACAGGTCTAATATAGTCCGAGGGGCGCCTTTACCAACCCCGATTGATACCTTGGCGATGATTCCCTGGCTCAGTGAATACCCAGATCGTACTTCTGCTGGGGTGCTGCGGAACGGTTTTTCATATGGTTTCCGCATCCCGGTAGGGGACTTTCAGGGCGTCGGGACGTGCAGAAATCAACTTTCCGTCTTGCAGCATACAACTGTAGTGCAAGATAAGATCTGGAAAGAGGTTAACCGGGGTCGGGTCGCCGGCCCGTTTAGTGTACCCCCGGTACCGTATTTTGTCTGTTCTCCGTTAGGGGTGGTCCCGAAGAAGGACCCAGGTGAGTTTCGATTAAGTCATAATCTGTCAGCTCCACATGGTCTTTCGGTGAACGATGCAATTGATCCAGAGGTATGTTCGGTGCGGTACGCATCATTTGATGAAGCAGTGGCCATTTTGAATCGCCTGGGGCCCGGGACGTTGATGGCGAAATCAGATATCGAGTCAGCGTTCCGGTTGCTCCCGGTACACCCAGACGACCAGCGTCTTCTGGGATTCATGTTTCAGGGATCATATTACTTGGATAGGTGTATGCCGATGGGATGCTCTATATCCTGTGCATATTTCGAGAAATTCAGTACTTTTCTGCAATGGGTATTCACCAAGAAGACGGCTTTCCGAAATGTAATGCATTACCTTGATGACTTTCTGTTCCTTGGGCCCGCCGGAAATCACGAATGCGCCCAGGCCTTGGCTGAATTTTGTGTGTTAATGGGTCAATTTGGCGTGCCATTGGCACCGGGTAAAACTGTGGGTCCCACGACTTGCCTCGAGTTTTTGGGGATCGAGTTGGACTCTAGTGAGGGTTGTTTTCGTTTACCAGCTACCAAAGTGTCGAAATTCAGGGCAGCCCTGCAAGTATGTATAAATGCATCTAAGGTTACGCTGAATCAGTTGCAACAATTGGTGGGGAAGTTGAATTTTGCCCTAAGGGTGATCCCAATGGCTCGCCCCTTTTCCCGTTTAATTGCCCGAGCGATGGTTGGCCTAAAGGAGGGTCATCATCGCACGAGACTGTCGGCTGAGGTCCGCCAGGACATGCGTATTTGGTTAGCATTTTTGGCGGACTTCAACGGTCGAGTCGTCTGGAACAAGCCAGCCGTGTCCTCTGAAGAGCTTGGTCTATGGACAGATTCAGCGGGGAGCATGGGCTTTGGCGCCATCTTCGGCACGAAATGGTCGGCACAAAGGTGGCCCCCATGGTGGCATGAAGAGGGGCTGACGAGTAATATTGCTTTCCTTGAACTGTTTCCCATTCTGGTGGCCCTCAGAACCTGGCCCGAAGGGTTCAAAGATCATTCTGTCGTGTTTTGGTCTGACAATATGACCGTTGTAGAATGCATCAATAGTCAGGCAGCCCGTTGTAAACTGATTTTAAGGCTGCTCAAAGAAATTGTCTTACTGTGTATGCAACTGAACGTGATATTCAGAGCAAAACATGTCCCAGGGGTGATGAATCAGGCGGCTGATGCACTGTCTCGTTTTCAAATGCAGGCTTTCTCGGGTTTCCTTCCCTCAGCGGACCCAGAGCCGGCACCCTTCCCCGAAGCTCTATGGTCTCTCGGTGCCCCGAACTTCGTCACCTCGTGGGAGAGAGTCTAGCGCCAAGGACGAGGAAGGCATATGAAGGGGCGTTTCGGGCCTATTTAGCCTTTTTGGGGACTGAGAGAGAGGGGCTTTGGGGTCAGGAGGAATGGGTAGTACATTTTCTGATGTCTTTGCGTAGGGCTGGGAAGTCGGTGGCTACGGCCCAAAGGCATCGTGCTGCCATTTCCTTTGTTGCCAGGGCCCATAATATCCAGGACCCGACAGCGTCTTTTGTGGTACAAAAGGCGCTGCGTGGGTGGCAACGCCTGGAGGGTCGCAGAGTAGATGAGAGGCGACCGATAGGTCTGGATAGGTTGTCCCAGTTGCTGGCCACACTCCCCACCACATGCTCGTCTCAGTTCGAGGCATGTTTGTTCCGAGCTGCATTTATGCTGGCATTTCACGGGGCGATGAGGATAAGTGAGCTGGTTGCAAGGAATAAACAGGATGTGGTGGGGGGTTTGTGCCGGGAACACGTTCAGATCAGGGGTGAAGCGATGATTGTCTCCTTTGTCAGGTCCAAGACCGATCAAGATGGGATGGGGGACTGCACGATCATTCGCAGGATCCCCGGGTCCTCCATGTGTCCGGTACAGTGTTTAGAAGATTACCTAGCACGAAGGGTGGCATCATGGGGGGGGACATTGTTGAGACACGCGGACGCCACCCCACTGACGAAGTTTCAGTTTCAGCGGGTGCTTGCGATGTCTATTACCGCAGCGGGCTTAGACCCGGGCGAATTCGGGACCCATTCCTTTCGAATAGGGGCTGCCACTGAAGCTACAGCCAGGGGTCTTAACGTTGAACAAGTAAAACGAGTGGGGCGTTGGTCCTCCAATTGTTATAAGAGATATGTGCGGTTGCACATGTTGTGAAGCTGTAATAATGCACTCACGCTTCTTGTCTTTTGTTTGGTTTTCAGTTGCGCAAGCCTACGAGGCAGGGCGGACTATGCAGTCGACCCAACACCAGGCCAGCGGTCAGACATCACCGGCTGTGAGAAAGGAGGTGTGGGTCGTGGGCCACTCATACGTGAGGCGTGCCGCAGACGTATTCGAAGCAGGTGACATGATTCACGTACCTGGGGAATACGGGTACAGAGTGTCCTTCTACGGAAGAGGCGGTCTCTGTATTGACCAGTTTCAAGCATTCTTTGAGGGTTTGTTAGGGCGGACGAGGTCACCGCCGTCTATAGTCATAGTACATTTAGGGGGCAATGATTTGGTCACCACCGGTAGACGACTTCTCCTAGAGGCAATGCTTTCCACTGTAAGTTGGTTGGCGAGGAAAGTTCCGGGGTGCATAATTGCGTGGTCTCATATGATCCCACGAAAAGTGTGGCGGGGGGCTATCTCGATTCCTGCTTTGAACCATTCTGGTAGAAAACTTAATAACAAAGTGAGTAGGTTGTTCCGTTCCAAGACATTGCATTCTATCTCGCATAGTTGTATTAATGATGACAGTATGTATTTAGGGGATGGTGTGCATTTGTCGTGGGTGGGGAATGAGTTACTCATAGGAGACTTCTTAGCTTGGTTAAAGACGTTAAAACATGACCTTTAGGTAGGAGTTTTGTGGGGGGTCCGGATAGCCGGTCAACTATCCGGACCTGTGGCGGTAAGGTCATGATCGGTGAGCACTAATTAGAAGATCCCTATGAGTGGGCGTCACCCAACACGGATGGGAGCGCTCGGGTGAGGTGGCCATTGGCCCCTCAATGGGGAGGCGGTCCCTTCTAAGGATGGGTCGCCGGAAGTAAAGGAAAGGCGGTCAAGGCCCCTTCCTGTGTAGGAGGGGTTACAGCCCCCTCCTGGGGAATTTCCCGGGGCCGGTGACATCTGCGACGGCAGATGCGGTAAGTTGTGTGGGGTTGGGGGGAGGTCTACGATACCTTCTAGATACCTCACACGAGTATTCGAACGACCTTTAACTGGCGTCGAGTTCTTAAGTGCCCCCGTCAAGTCAAGGGAAATTGGTAGTAGTTGCACTTGAGGTAAGCCTCCGTGCTGTCGCCCCTCCCAAGTGGGAGGGGTAAGTCTGGTTAGGGATCTTGACACCGGTTATGACCTTGCCGTTGGCCCTTAAACGTTAGGATGTACAATTTCAATATTTCTAGAGAATGTTTTGTAGGATGCTAGTTCGGCTAGGAGAACCTCTGTATTAGAGAATATGTTAAAGTTAGCCAAACAGCGCAATGTGGTAATGAAATTGTACATAACATGAAACGTTTAATGTTTTAATTTTGTTTTAATAAATACGGCCGGGAGGGTCACTCCCTCCCACTTCCAAAAACTTCAAGAACTGTTTCCGGTTTCCCTCCTTTTGGGGATTGTGTTGAGAGGGGGTGGCGGGTATCTCAGCCATATGGAAAGGGGCGACCACTCGGTCCCCCCGAACGTATGGCGGAGTGCCTCGATCCCCCCGGGAAGCCATTTTTGGGCGGGAGGCGCGTCTCGGCTGGTATGCCCGAAGCGGCGTAGCCGGGGCGCGCTTTTTCCCGCCCTAGAGTGGGCTGGCCTAGACACTGACGCAGCCAGCCACGCCCTCGGGGCAGGTAGGGGCGGGTTTTCGCCCGCCCTGAAGACGGATAAAAAGGGACGCAAGACTGGAAGACGTCCTCTTGTTCTTGTGCTCTGAAGCTGCACCTCCTCGCTACACGTGAGCTCGGGACAGAACGAAGAGCCAATTTTGACCCACCCACCAGCCCCTGAGGACAGCCAGTTGTTTGTAATAAAGTTGATCGATAATTATGTTTCTGTTTCGTTTACAGGTTGTGATAGTATCATGTTGATGTTGATTATAATAAAGACTGGTGTATGTTGTGTAGGTTTTGCGATCAAAATGATTCGATATAGTGTTGAATTTTAAGCATGCTCTTTCGGTCGTAGTGACCAATGTTTTCGTAGGTTTTATTAGCATTGTCGTATTTATTTTTGGTAGGCGGTAAGGTCATGATCGGTGAGCACTAATTAGAAGATCCCTATGAGTGGGCGTCACCCAACACGGATGGGAGCGCTCGGGTGAGGTGGCCATTGGCCCCTCAATGGGGAGGCGGTCCCTTCTAAGGATGGGTCGCCGGAAGTAAAGGAAAGGCGGTCAAGGCCCCTTCCTGTGTAGGAGGGGTTACAGCCCCCTCCTGGGGAATTTCCCGGGGCCGGTGACATCTGCGACGGCAGATGCGGTAAGTTGTGTGGGGTTGGGGGGAGGTCTACGATACCTTCTAGATACCTCACACGAGTATTCGAACGACCTTTAACTGGCGTCGAGTTCTTAAGTGCCCCCGTCAAGTCAAGGGAAATTGGTAGTAGTTGCACTTGAGGTAAGCCTCCGTGCTGTCGCCCCTCCCAAGTGGGAGGGGTAAGTCTGGTTAGGGATCTTGACACCGGTTATGACCTTGCCGTTGGCCCTTAAACGTTAGGATGTACAATTTCAATATTTCTAGAGAATGTTTTGTAGGATGGTAGTTCGGCTAGGAGAACCTCTGTATTAGAGAATATGTTAAAGTTAGCCAAACAGCGCAATGTGGTAATGAAATTGTACATAACATGAAACGTTTAATGTTTTAATTTTGTTTTAATAAATACGGCCGGGAGGGTCACTCCCTCCCACTTCCAAAAACTTCAAGAACTGTTTCCGGTTTCCCTCCTTTTGGGGATTGTGTTGAGAGGGGGTGGCGGGTATCTCAGCCATATCAATAAAAAATTAACAACTTTAAGGTAAATACTCACAATATGACTACTCAACGAAGTTAGAAAGTAATGGATATAGGTACTTGAGAGGTTTTCGGTGGCAGATAATCTACAATATACACTTGTACATATGAGTCTGATACAGGGCGGATCTCTGTATAACTATGGATAATTAGATATTAGGATGGCATACAAAGCTCCCAACCTTCTTACTTTTTCTCTTAAAGGGTTTCAAATTGGGTACAAATATTAGGCTGTGCTCTAGAGGTTGACGGTGTTGCTCCACTGGTACTCGGGCCTTCTCATGAAGCAGAAGGAGCCGTTCTCAATCTCCTTAACTCTTCCCTTGCAAAGTTGACCGGATTCTTAGTCTGCAACTGCTTCAGCATATTGCAGTTCCACACAAGTCCTTTTTATTGGGGTCTCCTCTTGAAAGCAGTCTTGCATATGCGGCAAGTAACTTTTCTTGCATTCACCTTTTTTAAGACTTGTGAAAATGAATTTCAAAACATTCAATAAATACGGTGTTACTATGCATTGTGTTAAATGCTTTATTAAAAATATGCAGGAAATGTTCCCTTTATTTGTTGTTAAGGTCTTTACAAGAGAATTTGAAAGGAGAAAGTAGGAGATGAATAACACATGTAGGACGTTATATTTCAAACTGCAAAAATTGATAAAGAGGGTGGACCAAAGTCTGCATGATGAATGCCAGTGGAAGCGTTTCAGGCACACTGCGAAGATTTTAAAAAATATAAATATTGTCAAGTTTTACTTTGACTTGTGATGTTTGATCTCATTTAGTCACTTCAATCTAATTTTAAACAATAATTTTCTTTTTGTTTTGCAGATTACCTACAATACTTATTTTGGACTCCATATTATATGTTGTTTATTATATTGTTTTGTTACTTATAGTTCTAGATATTTATTGTAGTGTTATCTTTTAGTTATAGTTCCGGTTATTGTTTTAATAAAAGTTAATTAAAAAAGTACATACGTCTGTTTTTTTGTGGTGGTAGCAGTCATCAATAGAAATGATATTTATAATTTGAAGTATAATGCTGAAGCTCACTCATTAGGAACATATTGTGGTGAAATTTTAACCTATGTGCTGACGTAAGTGTTCCATAAACTACTACTATGGTAACAGGCAAAATACTGTTTGGGGGTAGGGTATAATACGCAGGAATGCTGTAAAAATAAATGGGCAAGGGCTGTTTTGTTTTCCACTGTTGCAACATAAAGTGATCGATAAAAATCCAATAATCAGGCCTATCAGCGACTAAGACAGCAGGCCGAGTCTCTTTTGCTCAACGGCTCCCTCTTGGGACGAAGAAACGCCCTTTTTCACGAAATAGGAATATTTTACTTGCAGGACAGTTGTTAATTTCCCGTGAAAATACATTAGCCTGGAACATTGTTCGTGATAAACTGTAAATGCATCTGGGTCCTTTGCTTAAAAAAATATATATATATATATTTGTGAATTAGAATAAGAATATATGTTACAGCTATAGATATTTGCTATTAAAAAAACATTGAAGTTAACTGAAAAAACCATAGGTTTTAGGCCATATATAGTTAGGGATTAGCATTTACAAAACCTTAATTTACTCGCACAAAACCATTGAAATTCGCATATATAGTTAGACGCAATAACTATATATCGCGCACCCGCAATCCACTGCTGATGATGTCACATATTACATCATTCATGACATGGTCAGTGACATCACTGATGACATCATCCAGTGACTGTATGTTTCTGTAAAGTTAAAATATGTCTTACATATTGAAGAATGAGTGGATGTATAAGTGTCTGGATGAAGGATTTAGTAGGTGCATGACTGACTGTATGAGAGAGTGATTAAATGTGTCTCACTGAGAGCATGGGTTAGTGACTAAACTGTCTTAATTTGTGCATCATTATATCTGTTGTTCTATGAACTGCTGCATGTGTTGATCAGTAGCTATATGAGTAACTATATGGGTTATTGATTGGTTGCCCAAGTATTTGTATGGGAGAGTGAGTGTGTGTGTGTGGGGGTGGCTGGGAGGTGTGTGACTCTGTGCATACATGTGTGAACAGTTGATTCACTAGAACTATGGGTTCAAAACTGCATGTGGAAACAGCTGTATGGGTGGTTGACTGTGTACGAGTGTATTAGTGAGTGAATGGATATCTCAGTGCTACATATCAAAGTAAGTACATATGTAAAACACAGTACATGTGAGAGTTCACATATATAAATTACTGTGTATAAGAGCCAGTGAATGTGTGAGTGGCTGAATGGATCATTGAAAACTGGTATCAGGAATTGTATAAGAAAGTAAATATGTGTTAGTATATGTTTGAATAAGTAAGGTGTGTATAACTGTATAGTTGATGAAATGGAGGTGTGATTGATTCAGTGCATGACTGACTAGGTGTGTGAGTAACTCCATGGATGAGTGACAGTCTGTGAGTGTCTGTTTACTCTGAGTGTATCTAAGGTTATATTAGAGTCTGAAGAGGTTGATCGTATTATCACATGATTGATGTCATCAGTGTTGTTGCCAGTGATGTCATTTGAGTTGTCATCAGTGATGTCATTTGAGTTGTCATCAGTGATGTCATCAGTGATGTCACTGACCATGTCATGAATGATGTAATATGTGACATCATCAGCAGTGGATTGCTGGTGCGCGATATATAGTTATTGCATCTAACTATATATGCGAATTTCAATGGTTTTGTGCGAGTAAATTAAGGTTTTGTAAATGCTAATCCCTAACTATATATGGCATATGGCCTAAAACCTACGTTTTTTTCAGTGAATATATATATATATATATATATATATATATATATATATATATATATATATATATATATATATATATATTACCTACTGGCTGTCGCCAGTAGGTATATATAGTTAGGATTATTTGTCTATGGAACTTTTGAAAATTCTATGTCTAATAACTTTGGCGTTTGTGGACGGAATCGGCTGAAATTTTCAGGAAAATGACACATTTTGTTACTGAGCAGCCCCCGGAAATTTGGGGGGGTTTCGTCAAGGGGGGGGCCGAGATAAAAGGGGGGTCCCAAAACGCGTTTTTCCCATGTTAATTTCCATAGGGCCTTTGGCCTCACTTTTAGCTCAAACGGCTGAATGGATTTGCACAAAACTTGGCAAAATTGTAGGGACTGTTAGCCCGATGTGCCTTTGCTAGGTCTCAATATATGTGCTCCAGTGGATTTTGGGAAATTAACGTTCAAAACAAGATATATATCTGTAACAGCGCTCCGGGCTGCGCTCCGGTCCGCTTACTTTTTGCGAAACGGAACTTTGCGCGCAGAAAGCTGATTGGCTCTCCGGTGTCTGTCAACATTCTAAACAGTCAGGAGCCATCTTATCTCTCGGTAGGATCGAGAGAGAAGAAGAGGTGAAAAACGAAGGGGGAATTTAATGAAAGGGGGCAAGGTATACCTCTCTTGACCCCCTAGGAATGATGTTGGGGTTATTAAAGGGTCCCGTGGGGAAAATAAAAAAAATATATTTTTCACGGTAGAAGCGCTTCCCGGGCCACGAACTGGGCCGCAAACTGGTAGCGAAACGGGAATTCGCCATTTTGTGTTTCGTTTTAATTAAATTACTAGGTATAAGGGGGTGCGGGAGACGTATCCTGACCCCTTATGTTTTCTGAGGGTGGCTGAGGAGGCTCATATATGTTGATACATGTCTTCCAGCGGCTGTGCGTGAGCTTGTTTTTTTTTTTTTTTGCTGCGTGACGTCTGTTAACGTTCGATTCGATGGAAAACAGGAAGTGTTGACCACCATTTTGTCACTGCGAGTAAATATTTTGTTATAAATGAATCCTTATTGATAAACATTGTCTGCGCCATCTTGCCTTTTTGTCCAATGCCACAATTTTGTCGTGCACGGCAGCCATTTTAGATGCCTTGACCAGACCCTCTCTCTGCACGCCGTCGATTCTCAGCACGGTTCCCCACCCTCGCAAGCATCTCCCCCACGCACTGGTCACCCCCGCTCTCTCTCTCATGCATGGGCCATATACTTCCCCCCATCTGCGCTGCTCTTCCCTGAGAATCACACCCTGTGCCCGCCCGACACCTCCCTTTCACCCTATTCACTACCGCACCCTCTGACACTCCTCTTCCTCTGTGTCCGATTGTCCAGGCCGGACCCAGGCTATCACCTAGCCCTGCGGATGTAGTTTATGGCCCCAGCTGTAGAGAATCCAGACATACCAATCCTCCCGATTCAGGCGTGAGACTACTGATTTCAGTGCTAGTCTTCCGCCTCCCGATTCCTGCAAGGAAAAACCCGGGGGCATATTACCAACAACTAGCGATAATTTTTGTCTCTAACTTGTTTAGAGACAAAAATTATCGCCGCACATCGGCGAATTTTATCGCAGATAAACCTTGCTATTAGCAAGGTTTATCGCAAATGCGATAAAAAACGGCCGCAATGCATGAATATCGCTGAAAAGTCAGCGATATTCATGCATTATCCAGCAAATGCTCTTAGCCATGTTATCCACCTTCCATTGGATAACATGGCTAAAAACTGCTCAGGGCAGGTGTTAGCTTTTGGAGATATTCGCGCTTAGCGCGAATATCTCCAAAAGTTGGTAATAGGAGATAGCGATGGTTAGGGACTGTTTCCAGTCGCTAACATCTTGGCACGCCCACTTTGCATGTCATTAGTGATAAATATCACTGACATGCAAAGCGCGGCCCAAGATGGTCGCTATCTCCTTTTAGCTGTCACTAACTGGTGTTAGCGACAGCTTGGTAATAGGGAGATCATTTTATCTCCTTTTTTTTTGGCTTTTAAAGCCAAAAAAGCGGAAATAAACCCCCTTGATAATATGCCCCACGATTCCTCGGGGGTTTCAGCTGACAGGGCTTGGTATTGTGTTACGTGCTAATTCTTCCAGGAAACGTCAGAGGGTCGATGCAGGGATTCTAGAAGGGGTGATAAACCATTTAAGCCTCATGAACAAGCGCATGGTCTTTTAAAGATTTGTGAAGTACTCGGGGCGGCGGTGTGTGTGTGCCCTCTTTCAGGAGCGGGCGGGGGGGCACTGCCAGCAACTTGTCAGGCCAGGCAGTGTTCAACACGTGCATCACCCTTTCTCTGCCTGCTATTGCGCTCCATGCTTCGGAAAGGTAAGAAAAAGAACGTGCATTTGAGTTTGAAATGTCCGATCCTGTAGCAGTACACTTGCAAAGCCCACACATGACAATAACCCGATTCAAGGCCCCATTCACCCGATTTTTAAAAAAAATATAGTACTCCAAGAAAGTTGGATTATAAAACTTTATTAACTTTTAAATATAACGAACGCAACAAAAACTGTAAATATATTTAAACATTTTTTGATTAAAAAAAACAACAATGGTCAGAAGCTGTCTTTTGTGCGAATAGTCCCAAGGCAGCACAACGTGCTGAGTTGTGGAAGGCACCCAGGTGAAGAACCATCCCTTCTTTAAACCCCATGGTGACCAACTATAGTTTCAATGAGTGCTATGTCCCAGGTTTTACATAAAGTAGTGTTTACCTAGAGTGGTGCTGTGTAGGACACTCTGAATGGAAATTAACCAGAACTATAACGATAACAACAACAACAACAATAATATAACTTTTATGCCCAAATTACGCAAACATTTAGCTAATCTGCTAAAGGGGGGAGTCACCATTTCTTTACAATAATCAATAATGAAAAATCAACATCAATAGGGTTGTCCGTATTCCCGATGCAGCACTATAGTGCAACATACACAGCACCTGGGGTGTCAAGAGTGAACAGGTCCTAGCTGCTTAACCAATGACTGACAAATGCTATATTAAACACTTACTATGTATAATACTTGCGTTCACAATAGTTTTACTTTACAAAACAGAACAAAAGATGTCCCCTGTAAGTAAACCCATATTAGCTGTTTCAGTTATTGAACATCCTAAGGTTTTATGACATGGGGAACAGTGGTGATATCCTGGGCCACCCATCCGTAGCCTCTCTAATCTCCATTACAATGTGTTTCTTGCTAAAATTAGCCAGAACTATAACCATAACAACAACAACAACAATAATATAACTTTAACGTCCAAATTACGCAAAGATTTAGCTAATCTGGTAAAGGGGGGGAGTCGCCATTTCTTTGGATAATTTATTCATCCATCCGTAACCTCTCTAATCTCCATTACAATATGTTTCTTGCTGTCGCTAGCTGATGAAAAAACTAAAGTGATAACTTCCTCATCCTTATTTTGTCTTTCTTTGTTCCTTAAGATGTTATCTGTGTCAACCTCTTCCGAGAATGCTGATGCGTTAGGGATTTCCTTGTGTTTCTTAATAGCATTGGTGTCTGCACACTTCTTTGTCAATTCTGTGAACATGATAACTGCTTCATAAACAGACGATATCCTTGTTAAGTCATTAGTGTTAAGTATGTCTGAAACTACAGTGCCCTTCTGTTTTTCTTTCTTCAGGCTCTACAGAGTTTTGTGTGTTGTTCTTTTGAGCGACAATTATTCCAGAGGTTTCAGGTTCACTTGTTTTGTCCTGCAGTGAGTTAACAGCTTTAGAGACTTCATGTTTATTTGCTATGTCCTGCTGCGCGTCAACTGCTTCAGAGACGTCAGCCTCATTTGTTATGTTTGACTAGATCCTGGACCTGCCCGGCCACGCCCAAAATGGCGCCGGTGTAAATGGGACTCGTAACTGCTTGTTGTGTACTGGTTTCCCAACCTTGATATCACGAGATACGTATGCAGTTTTGAAGCACATGGCGGAGGCTCGTCTGCTGTAGTGGGGCGCCCCTTTATCGTTTCAGTCGCCATTCCGCCCGCTTTTGCTACACTGTGCCTTTTCCGCCATTCAGCTGTTTACCGCCCGCTCTTACGGCTACAGCGTCTCCCTCACCATGTAGTTGAGTTGCTCCCACTCTTGCGGTGCAGCGATAGGCGGCTGCCACAGGACTCTTAAAATGGCGGCCGGCTCTTCGGATTTGGGCCTGGTCCAGTAAAATGGCCCTGGGACACCTTGGAACTCGGACGCTTGTCTGCCAGGGCTTGGGTCCCATTCTCGAAAGCGTCCCCTCAGCCTTGAAGATTGTACAAAAGTCTTGGGGGCCCTCGACTCCCGCAGGCTTCCGGTGGGGAGCGGCTGCCATGATTGCTTGCGGAATGGCCACGACGGAGCTACGAGATGGTGGTGCTCTCATGGTGACGCCAGCTTCAGTCTGAAACATCCAGAAACAAGGTGGGGCTTTCATCGTTTGGGAAAAAAATGTTTTAATCCAATGAAAAGTGTTATTTTTAGGTCACATGACATAGTCTTACATCATTAGGAAAACAAAAGTAAAATGAACCAATGAAAAGTTTTATTAACAAGTCACATGACCTGTTATGCTTACGTTACGCGCTGCGCTGCGCGCTCTGGATCGTTTCCGGGAAGCTGCGCCTTGCGCACCGGAGCACTTCCGGGTGCGCTAACGCGGCGCGTCATATGACGCATTACGCGACAACGCAGGTCCAGAATATAGTCAAAATGTCTTCACCAACCAGAGGTCGGAATACAACCGCTTTCAGCAGTCCAAAAAGTTCAGTTAAATCTTAAGAGCGGGAGCAACTCAACTACATGGTGAGCGAGACGCTGTAGTCGCAAGAGCGGGCGGTAAACAGCTGAATGGCGGAAGAGGCACAGAGTACCAAAAGCGGGCGGAATGGCAACTAAAACGGTAAAGGGGCGCCCCACTACAGCGTGTCTTCAGGTCAAACAGATTGTGGGACAAGGTCCAGAATGGAAGAGTCATCAAAAGGCAAAAAATTCCGCCTGACCCCGGGAGCCGGCCGCCTATGTTGGGGGCGATCTCAGGCCACACCAGGGCAACACGACTTGGGGAGGGGGCAGGAGCCAAGCGCCCCCTCCCAGTCCGCGCCATCTCACCGCCCCTCGGGGGCCTCCGTCAAGCGGTTTAGGGAGGCACCGTATCACATTGTTTTCCAATGCAGTCAGGTCCACAAACGGACCCCACTTACTTTGAATAGTGAAGCTGCAGCAGGTGCAAATAAGGTTTAGACAGTGTTACAAGCGCTGCTTAGAACTCTGAAGTATGGCACTCAACATCCAGAACTTATGCCATTTGTGTAAGGCAGTGACATCGAAGCAACTCAGGGACCAAAAGCATGAACGAACACTCACGTATGAAAATCTTATTTGGGGAAGGGGCAGGATCCAAACGCCCCCTCCCAGTTCGCGCCACTACACCGTATGTAGAAAATCTGAAGCCATCGTTCTACAAACTCTCAACGCTTGCTATCAGTGCATGAGTTTCATGCTCGATCGATTGAGCTAGCCGGATCGGGCAACAAAAAGTATAAAATAGTTATGTAAATAGTTATTTAATAAAATGTTTTACCCTGTTTCTTTGCTGGTGTGTTGTCTATATTTATAATATTTGCATAGGGTTTGTCGTTATTTTGGGCGGGGTGGGTGACGGAGCCGAGCTGTCTTGCAGCCCTCATGGTGTGGAGCTCAGTTCATTTCACTATTTTCGTATTTCTCATGAAGGGTTGTTCCTAATGTTTGTATTTTAGCGAGGTCAAAAAGAGATCCAATTAGTGGTCTACTGATTTTGCACGATTACTTTTATTTTTTTACACGATTTTTCACTATCTGCAAAGACTAAACAGAGTATTGCGACTTTGTGCTTGTTTGTAAATAGAGAATGATCCAAAGAGAACCAATTCTAAAACAGTAAATGCTTGGATAACAATCAATCAAATGGAGAGACAAGCAGGTACGACGGATTACAACGGGGGTAAAGGTCTGCGTTAACTACCCTTCACTATCTGCAAAGAGAGAGTACTACTAAGAGAAAAGAGGGGAGTGGGGGGGGGAAGCGTTCAAAGCACATGAGCGTGCATAAACACGAAAACGTTTTTACCTATCACGTACTTGACATTTGACAGCTTTTGATATTTGCTATTAAAAAACCATTGAAATTCACAGAAAAAACCATAGGTTATAGTCCATATATAGTTAGGAATTTGCATTTACAAAACCTTGAAAATTCAATGAAAAAACCATTGGTTATAGAACATATATAGTTAGGAATTTGCATTTACAAAACCTTATTTTACTCGCATAAAACCATTGAAATTCCATATATAGTTAGATGCGCTAACTATATATCGCGCACCCGCAATCCACTGCTGATGATGTCACATATTACATCATTCATGACATGGTTAGTGAAATCACTGATGACATCACTGATGACATCTCAAATGACATCACTGATAAAATCACTGATAACATCTCATTTGACATGACTGATCACATCACTGATGATATCATTCATGTGATAATACCATGAACCTCTTCAGACTCTAATATAACCTTAGATACAATCAGTGTAAACAGACAGTCACAGACTGTCACTCATCCATGGAGTTACTCACACACCTAGTCAGTTATGCAAAAAATCAATCACACCTCCATTTTCTCAACTATACAGTTATACACACCTTACTTATTCAAACATATACTAACACATATTTACTTTACTCTCTTATACAATCCCTGATACATGTTCACAATGATCCATACAGCCACTCACAAATTCACTGGCTCTTATGCACAGTTATTTATAGATGTCAACTCTCACATGTACTGTGTTTTACATATGTACTTACTTTGACATGTAGCACTGAGATATCCATTCACTCACTAATACACTCATGCACAGTCAACCGCCCATACAGCTGTTTCCACATGCACTTTTGAACCCATACATATAGTGAATCAACTACTCACACATCTATGTACAGAGTCACACACCTCCCAGCCACCCATACACACACACTCAGTTTCCCATACAAATACTTGGACAACCAATGAATAACCCATACAGTTACTCATATAGCTACTGATCAACATATGCAGCAGTTTGTAGAACAACAGATATAATGATGCACAAATTAAAAAAGTTTAGTCACTAACCCATGCGCTCAGTGAGACACATTTAATCACTCACTCATACAGTCAGTCATGCACCTACTAAATCCTTCATCCAGACACTTATACATCCACTCATTCTTCAATATGTAAGACATATTTTAACTTTACAGAAACAAACAGTCACTGGATGTTGTCATCAGTGATGTCATCAGTGATGTCATTTGAGATGTCATCAGTGATGTCATCGGTGATGTCACTAACCATGTCATGAATGATGTAATATGTGACATCATCAGCAGTGGATTGCGGGTGCGCGATATATAGTTAGCGCATCTAACTATATATGGAATTTCAATGGTTTTATGCGAGTAAAATAAGGTTTTGTAAATGCAAATTCCTAACTATATATGTTCTATAACCAATGGTTTTTTCATTGAATTTTCAAGGTTTTGTAAATGCAAATTCCTAACTATATATGGACTATAACCTATGGTTTTTTCTGTGAATATATATGTATATACCCACCTATTCTCCCATAGTGTTACTCAGATATGTATAGCCACTTATTCTCCCGTACGGTTACTCAGACACCCACTTATTCAACCTTACAGCTACTCACACACCCACGTATTGATCAGTACATGCACTTACACGCCCACTGACATACCCATACAGCCACTCAGACACCCACTCATACATGAGTGCAAACAGTCACACAGCCACTTACATAATATATGTTAATAATAGTACCAGTCATTAGTAGTACAAAAGCTTTACTAATTTAACATTTGAGGTACTTGAATATATTTTTACACTCAGAAACGTTTTAAACCTCTCGCAATCACTGGATGATGTCATCAGTGATGTCACTGACAATGTCATGAGTAATGTAATATGTGAGGTCATAAGCAGTGCATTGTGGGGGCGTAAGATATAGGTAGCTAAGGTAACTGTTGTGCCTGGGTTTTCCTCCTTTCCAGTTGCTCAGCCAGAGTGAGTGTTATGTCTGTGTGGAATGTTGGAGTGCGTGATGTCAGAGAGTTCTGAATGTGAGTGTGCCTGTGTGTCTGTGGAATGACAGTTGATGAGTGTGGGCTGAGCAACTAACACCTAGCTCCTGGTGGGACCTTATATGACTGACTAATTTACTATCTACTTACTATCTATGGACCTTGAATTACCATCCTCTGTAACTACATGGAACTTGTACTGATCTACAAATAAACCTACTTCTTGGGTAAACTACTTGGCCTCCTCTGGATTCATATCTTCTTTTACCCACAACATTTGGCGACGTTTTTGCAAAAGGATAAGAATTTACAGCGTGCAAAGTTCATGAATGAATATACAACCAGAAATGAAAATGAAGAGAATAGAACCCATGTCTTCTGCTGAAACGGAAATACTGAAACTGAAACCGAAATAAAGTAAGAACCACCCTGGTAAGTCCCACCAGTGTCTTTTTAACAACAGACAGTGTTATACGGCACGAGTATATGGTGCAGTACAGGTGTTAAAACGTGTTATGCTTCAATTTCTCTAAGTGTTATACGGCACAAGTTTATGGTGCAATACAGCTGTTAAAACGCGTTATGCTTCAATTTCTCTAAGTGTTATACGGCGCAAGTATATGGTGCATTACAGGTATTAAAGTACCTTATTCTTTAATTTGTTAGATGTTTAATGCAATGGGGTATTTACCCTATGTTTTACATTTTAAGCCTGTTCATGTTTGCATTGTTTATTTTCTTCAAGGGAAGGGGATGTGTTCCCTTTATATTGTTTCTTTGCCTTCTACTTATTTTCTCTCTTCTTATTCTGTTCTTCTTTGACGATTTGAACTGTCCGTTTATTTGCAAGTGTTATCTCTCTAATTTTATAATTCTATTTTTCCTCTGAAGGAAAGGGGATATGTTGTGCCTGGGTTTTCCTCCTTTCCAGTTGCTCAGCCAGAGTGAGTGTTATGTCTGTGTGGAATGTTGGAGTGCGTGATGTCAGAGAGTTCTGAATGTGAGTGTGCCTGTGTGTCTGTGGAATGACAGTTGATGAGTGTGGGCTGAGCAACTAACACCTAGCTCCTGGTGGGACCTTATGACTGACTAATTTACTATCTACTTACTATCTATGGATCTTATATTACCATCCTCTGTAACTACATGGAACTTGTACTGATCTACAAATAAACCTACTTCTTGGGTAAACTACTTGGCCTCCTCTGGATTCATATCTTCTTTTACCCACAACAGTAACTATAACTGCTGAATTTCTATGGTGTTTTATGAGTGAAATGTGAGCCTAACCGTAACATCCCTGTAATTTTTGGGGTGTTTTTCAGGGAATTTCCAACATTACATCCATTCTATTTCTTACCTATAAAGCCCCTGTAAGTTTTTTTCTTTTTCTGTGAATTTGTAAGTCTTTTTAATCTTGAAGGGCCTCGGAGGGTGTGATAGTAGCTGTATCCGTGACTGGACCACAACAGAACTGCACCTGCTCCTTTAACAAAAAAAGTACACAGTTTACGTTAAAATATGAACCCAAGTGGAGGAGTTCCCAGTGGCTCATTACTAGGTGTTACCTCCTTAGGTAAATTTGAGTATGTATTCTGCACTACAGCTGTATAATGGAGTATGTGCAAATGTCAATAATGACACACCGTACATTTTTGCAGGGGCATACATTGGTATGTAAGATTGCGGTGGTCTGAGCTTCAGATTTGTCAGCAGTCAGGCTTGCATATAATGTGTCTATACATCATACAACAAGCAGGGTGCTTGAGAATGACCTATGGGGCAGTGGAAAGGAAGAGGAATAGCAATTGGGAGAAGTGTTTATTCAGAAAAAACAATATTTTGTAAAAAAAAAGTAATATTTGCAAGGACTTTCAAAACAGAGAATGAGAGAGTATGTGCATATGTTCCTCTGTGTATATGTGAAGATTCCTGCTGAAATCTGACTGACATCTCACAATACCTGACTGAAAGCACCAATACCCTACTGCTTATCAGAAAATACATTAATACGGGGAGCGTAATACAACAAACACCCCCCAATAAGCTATGTGTCTGGAGATTGGGCAATGTGATTATTCCTTGTGCACCTTTATGCAGAAAATGATGATGACATGAGTGTTCCTTTACAAAAGATGGCAAAAGTCAAATATGAAAATATCCACCAAGTGCCGTTCTTCCTTTTAAGTATATACAGTAAGTGCTTCTTTGTTTAGTGGAGTTGTGGTCATATTCCTCATCATCAAGAGCACATCAACAAATTTTGTGAGATAAGCATTGGGTGGCATTTTGGTATGCTACCCATTCTCTTGGCAAAACACAATTGTTATAAGGGTATGTACAGTAAAATGTTGCTTAAATTTATGCTATTCTTTTCACAAAAAATTAGGAGTCATGCATGTAGGTTTAGTAGTAGAAAAACACATATATAGACAACTTAAAGGTTTAGTTTAAGGTGAGAGGTCTAGTAGTAAGGTAAGGAAAGTAGTATAATGATAGATGAAAAATATTTTAATGGTCATTTTAATTTTTTGGGGAAAGACCCAAAGCTATCGTGCACCATGCCGCCACGTATTTCCGGATTCTCTCTGGGGACTCAACTCCGGCATTTTTTTATTGTAGTAATACACATAAATAGACAGTTTTAAGGTTTACTTTAAGAAAAGAGGTTCACTAATAGACAAATAAAAGTCATATAATTGGAGACAAAATACTTTTTTAATGTTGTTTTAATGCATTTTGCGAAGTTGAGATGCCGTCACGACAGAGCTGAACCGGGGTCATGCATCTCAATTAACACAGAAAAAATAGATCTGATAGGTTACACATCTTTTTGTCTTGAATACAGGATGGTCCCACTGCTTTCCTCCATGTTTTAGGAGTGGCTGTGAGTTGTTACGCTTTCCTATTGGCACTGACCATATTAATTCTGGCTTGGTGTTTTTCTTTGTTTTTTCCACCATTTGAAATTGGCATCTACTCCAGAAAATTTTGGGAAGCAACAAGACAATGTTTAAGTGGATGAAGAGGAGGTTCTGAAAAAAATGCTTTGTTGGGTAGTTTTTCTTGGTCCTGGAGGGAGGAAAAAAGTGAATGCGTAAAAAGTGATACGCATTCTGTGCCAGAAGGATCTGCCCTTGGCGGTGAGAAGGAAGTGAAAAAAATTACTTCTGTGCTACTTCAAGTATGTACAAGCATTTTGGAGCAATACATGAAACCTATCTGTCAAGAGCTGAAATATGAAGATTGAAGGGCCAGGAATTGAAGGGCCAGGAAAGAAGTTGTGATAGTGCTGAAGGAGAAACAGTCATATTATCTGCTGCTGGACACATTTGGGGCATTCCAAATACCATTCTGGAAATTGATACAGTTGGTATTTTTGCCAAAAGTGCATAGCAATACTAAGGGTGGGCGGCAAGCTCTGCTTACCTGAGTGCAGATCATTAATGCGCAAAATTGTTAAAAAAAACAAAAAATATTTTTTACAAAATGGTTCTTTTTAGAACCACTCATTCCAGTTCAAGAAATAAATTGTATATGTTAATTGTATGTTTGTCACAGTGTGAATGTGGTTTGTTATGTCTATTATTATGCTTAAATGAGTCTATGGTTGTGTAAGTGATTCATTTTGTAAATGAATGCATGTACAAGTGGTTGTATGGATGATTGAGTAAGTCTGTAAATGGATGTATGGGTGAGTGACTGGATGTGTGAATAACTATATGTGTGATTGAGTGTATGTGTGAGTGGTTGCATTGGTGAGTAAGTGGGTGTACCTGTATGGATAATTGAAAGGGTACATTAGTGCTATGAGTGACTTTATTGGTGACTGCAAGTGTGTATGAGTGGATGCATGGGTGACTGAGTGCATATGCGAGTACCTGTATCAGTGAGTGAGTGCATCTGTGAGTAGCTGAATAGGTAAGTGGATGTGAGTGGCGATATGAGTGAGTGAGTGTGTGTGTGAGCTGCTGTATGAGTGGCTAAATTGATGTGTGACTAGCTGTATGAGCAGTAGCGGTCGGCCATGTTGTGCTGCCTGGCTGTGATGTAGGGAGGGGAGGGGCAGGGTGGAGGCTGGAAACCTATGGATTATGGACTATTACAGGTAAGCAAACATAGAAATAAATAAAATTAATTTTGTTGTGCACACTGCATCGCATTTGGCAGTGCAGGTTAAGTTACTTGTGGTGAATTGGTAGTATAATATATTTGATCAGAATTGCGGTCATGGTATTGAAGCCCTACAGGCGGAAGTCAATAATATTTCTGGGAAGTGGCAGCCATTATGTATCCTCTGGGTGGGAGATTTTAATTACACCACCTGTGCCTTTCAGCACCAATTGAGTCTGTGGGCTGCTGGACATAGAGGGTCAGCCTCTGTTGCATTTTATCCACATGCCACAGGGCGAGGCCTTAAATTCTATCATTATCGAGAATGGCCTAGGCCTTATTAACAGCTCGGCCAGTAGTCCCTCGCCACAGTGCCCAACTTTTGTTGGAGGTGGCAGGACAGTTGTATTCATTTTATGTTAATTTCAAGGAAGTTCTCGTCGCTTGTCAGCGACTTTGAGGTAGAAGTAAATAATGCTAGTGACAATAATCCCCTCACGGCTTCTCTCAGTATAACAGCTCAGGCAGATAAAAGTGATGGTTGCATGATTCATTACAGTTGTGATAAAGGGGTAAGAGTAAACTAGGGTAAAATAAACTCTCCTCAATTTGAGGAAAAAACTGACACAGAAAATGATGATCCAATTATGAGGTGTCTACAACAAGGTTCTCCCCCAGACGAGATTGTTAGTAAAATTGGTTTGTGCAGATGTAGCTAAAAGAGTAACTAGATCTGTCCAGAGAAGGGAACCCTAGGTGATACCGTGGTTCAACACTGAATGCTCAAGAGCCCAAACGAACCTAAATATGGCCCTTCATGCTAGCCCTCATGATAGAACTCAAATTAGAAGAGTAAAGCAGGCATATAAAAGAACAATTAATCAAATCAAAGAAGAACTGAGGAGATTAGCTTGGGAAGACCTGGAGAGAGCCAGTTCCCTCAAAGACACCAAAAGCTTTTGGAACATCATCAGTAGCTCTCTATTTACAGATGAGGCGAGGCAGACAGAATCTCTGAATCTGGGAGACATTTGCGAATCACATTTCTCTGCTATATTTAACCCAAACTGTCTCCAATTAGAGGAGAAAAGTGAGGATCTGCCCCTAGATTTCACCTCATCTTCCCAATTAAGCGCATCCCTCTCAGTAGCTGAGGATGAGAATGCTTTAGCAAAGGGAATATGTCTGAAAGCCCCATAGTGTCCCATTAGAACTGTTTAAAAGTAATCCCAATCTTTGGGCACCTCTACTGACTAATGTCTTTAGAGCAGTGATTATTGGTCCCATCCCAGCATCTTGAAAGGAGGCCATTGTGGCACCTGTGTTTAAAGAGGGTAATAGGAATCACCATGCCTCTTACAGGTCAATGTCCCCTGTCAGTGGTAAGGCAAAGGTAATGGGGAGGGTCTTCCTCACCCGAATTGAGGCCTGGGCAACCACCACAGGGATCATTTAAAAAATTCAATATGTCTTTAGGAGGGGATGGGTACCACAGAGCAGTGCCACAATTTGTCCCTGATTATGGGCAAATACATGGAAGCCAGGAAGGGTTCTGGCCACCTGGCCTTCACGGACTTGTCCAGTGTCTTTGATACCATAAAACGGGAGAAATTGTGGGCACTAATGGGAAACTGGGTGTTGAGGAAACACTGATCTCCCTTTTGCATAGGCTTCATGCTAACACCACTGTTGCCATAAGATTCAGCCCTCAGGTGGAAAAGACCAAGCCTATTGTCTCCACAGAAGGTGTTTAGCAGGGGTTTATTTTAGCTCCTTATCTCTTTTCAATTTACATCAATGGCCTAGAGGCATTTTTATTGGATAAGAAAATTGATTATTTCCTGAATTCGGACAAACCAGTCCCGCTACTATGATATGCGGACGATACAGCGTAATGGCTCTGACGGCAAACAGCTTACAGAAATTGCTCAACGCCTCCACAGATTTTATGTTGACGCTTGATTTTAAAGTTAATTTAATTAAATCTTACATTATGGTGTGTGGCCCCCAAATTGACTAAAACTTGAAATGTAGTTGTAAGGCGTAAGAGTATTGACAAGGTGAACAATTTTATATATTTAGGGAACATTTTTAATAATATGATTAACTGGGAAACGCTTGTCACTACAAGTGCCAAAACTCAATAAGGGTTTTGTAGGGGTTATTTCTCTTTGCCTTTAAGCTAGGTCACAAGCTGGTGACAAAGCCAAACCCTTGTCTGTTGCATCCTATGGGGCAGGAGTTTGGGGCTACCACAAAAGTCGCCACCTACAGGTCTTGGAAAACAAGTTCATAAAAAGGCTATGGATGACCCCAAATAGAACCCTCACACTCTTTTGTCATCGAGAGTTGGGGTAAGAATTTTTTGAGGATCGCATGGACATTGCCTCTTTACTGCGATGGGCAAAAATGTGGCTGTCTGAGGAATTAATGTTCTCAAGGGATGTCATTATAGATTGTATTAATCTAGATAGTGCACTGTCGATCCCTTGCTCCATTTCATGAGAGATACATTCCATGAGATAGGCCTGGGGCATCACTAAGACATACCTGGCCTCCCAGTTGGCTATACTCTACACTCATCCCATCGTAATGGTAGAGGTGGTGGCATTGCAGTCGCTTTAAAAACCTGCTATTCGTGCTCATGGTCTCCCACTAATATCGCCGGTTGTGAGAGTGCGCACTTTAACATCACTGTCAGTCCCCACTTTACCTTTGCGGGACTATTAATCTATAGGCCCCCAGGTCCGGTTGGACCCTTTCGTGTCAGCCTCCCGGATGTGGTCTCTTCATTAGTTTTGAAAACCAACAATTTTACGGTTGTCGGTGATCTGAACCTTCACATGGAAGCACCACTTTCCAACCCAGTCCAAAGCCTGCTTTCTGATCTTGAGGCATTTCATCTAGTCCAATTGGTTGAATCCCCGACTCACATTGGCGGACACCTGCTGGATCCTTTTCTGACAAACATCTCCTCTAATATTAAAGTGCTCCAGCCCAAGCCTATGGCCTGGACTGATCACCACCTGATCGAAACTCACATTGCCATTGACACTCCCCTAGCCAATACCAACTTGCCCAAGACTCTTAAGCGTCCTTGGAGAAACCTGAACTTAGAGCACTTTCACCATCTGCTGCTGCAGCACCATCCTCAACCTCCTGAGGAAGTTTCCCGGGGCTATGACGACTTCTGCAAGTGGCTAGAGTCTTCTTTGGATACCCTCATACCAGCTAGGTGGAGCAAAGCTAAATCTGGCTCCCCCAGTCCCTGGTATGACGAATCCCTTAGGGCACTGAAGGCATCTTGTAAAAAAGCAGAACGCGCCTGGCGCGGAAACTATGACACTGACCTTAAAGCAACCTATAGATCTTGCATCAGGAAGTATCATAGGGCCGTATGTTCAGCCAGGGCTGCTTTTTACTCACAAGAAATAAAAAGCAGCACAAATCCTACTAAAACCATTTTTAGGGTATGTAAGGATCTCACTAACAAAAGAACCGCCTCTACGTTCGCTGCTTCTATGACGCACTGTGAAGATCTGGCCACATTTTTCGTCGAAAAAGTGGAGGCCATATACAGGTCGTTTACCACGCCTTTTGTCAGTGAAATTACCAGTGCCCCTCCGGCCACTAAATACTTATTAGTCATTCCAGGTCCCACTCAAGAGGAGTTCCTAAATTTGACGGTTAAAGTTAAGTCAGGTTCTCCGGAGGACCCGATGAGACCCATGCAATTTCGTGAGTTTGCAGATTGCTGTTATCCGGCGATGCAGAACCTAATAAATCTTTCCTTTAGAACTGGTAGTGTTCCCACTGCTTGGAAGCAGGCCACTATTTTACCAATCCTAAAAAAAGCGTCTCTTGACCCTTCCAAATCTGAGCACTACCGTCCTATTTCCCTCCTGCCTTGGATGGCTAAAATAGCTGAAGCTCACGCTAATAAGATCTTATTCCTCCACCTGCAAGAAGCAAACATACTGGACAACTCCCAGAATGGGTTTCGAGCCGGTCATAGTACCGAGACTGCTCTTCTGGCGGTGGTGGAACACATCAGGAATATACTTGACCAAGGTCAGACTGCGGCACTGATCCTATTGGATCTAAGTGCCGCGTTTGACACGGTCTCCCACCACATCCTTTTATATCGCCTCGCTGAGGCAGGAGTTGGAGAACAGGCGCTTGAATGGTTTCGATCATTTCTTACGGGTCGAACCTTTAAAGTTTCTACTCCCCCCTACACCTCCGCTCCTCGCCCCATTCTGCAGGGAGTGCCACAGGGCTCGGCCCTCAGCCCTACCCTTTTTAACTTGTATGTTGCTCCGCTGGCGCAGGTAGCTGCTAGCTTTGGACTTACAATAGTGTCATACGCCGATGACACACAATTGGCGGTGTCACTCAATGGCGATTCTAATATGAACGCCTCCACCTTTCAGGCAGCCCTCAAAGCGGTCGCCGGTTGGATGGCGAACAATCGCCTACAACTCAATGCCACCAAGACGGAGGTTATTCTCTTCGGTAGAGACTGCGAGCTCTGGGGAGACCAATGGTGGCCTTCTGTATTGGGTCCCGTTCCTACTCCTGTAACCGAAGTCAGAAATTTGGGCGTTTGGCTCGACAATCAATTGTCTTTTATTCCTCACATTAAACGTGTTGCAGGAATCTGCTTCGGTGCTCTACAAAGCCTACGGCCTATTTTCAAATTTTTTGACGCGGACACCAGGCAGATCATAGTCCAAGCTCTGGTGTTGACCAGACTGGATTATGCTAGTTCTCTGTTTCTGGGTGTTAACCAAGCTGAGCTTGCCCGTCTTCAGCGGGTACAAAACTCGGCGGCTAGGATGCTGGTCGGCCTCCCCAAATTTGTTTCTGCCCGTAGTACCATCCGTGACCTTCACTGGCTCCCAGTTGGCCAAAGAATTAAGTTCAAGGCCCTGTGCCTCACTTTTAAAATTCTCAATTTGGCCTCCCCCCCCATTCTTTCCCAGACCATCCTCCACTATGTCCCCGCAAGAGCTCTTCGGTCTGCAGGGTCTAATTTGGCCATTGTTCCCCGTTTTAAAAAGTCCAGAATGGGTGGACGCTCTTTTTCGGTGATGGCGGCTACTCTTTGGAACTCTTTGCCTGCCTCTCTTCGTTCCATCCACGACTTGTTTCAGTTTAGGAAACAATTAAAAACCCACTTATTCTCTGCTGTATAGCACTGTGCTGGGTCTGCTCTGTTGTGTTATGTCTCCTATCTCCAAAAGCGCCGGGACGCCTCTTGGCTGCGGCATCTGCGCGCTATACAAAAAGTTATAACATAACATAACATAACAACCTGCTAGTATCCACACAAACGAGAATGCCGTCATAAAACAGGAGCTTTAATCCGGGCCAAACATGCGCCACACACAACCTGTTGTGACAGGTCCCCCACGCTTGTTCCATGCCCAACAGCAATTTTATTTAACTTTTACCTCTAATGTGCAGACATGATTTCTTTTAACTAGATTCCATTTATGTACTTTGCACTTTTTAATAGCATTACCAAGAAAATCAGAATGGGTCGATAAAACTAATGTCCTGTCTGTGCGATAATTAGGCAGCTCAGACCACTTTATGTTATTCAGCCCCCTTTATAAAGAGCCAAGGGGAACATTATTTGCTCCACTCCAAATGGAAATCCGGCCTTGTGCCTAACTTGAAGGTTTTAATTATCTGCACGCTTTGGTGCCCTCTGCTGTTTGCACTGTGGTCTCTAATTATATTAAAGTTGCAATGACCATTAGAAAGCTTTATGAGCTATAGTAAATTAACAGGAGCGTTGTAAGTTTTAATCCCAATGAAATTTTATGGTGGCGATATGTCTTGTAGCACTAGGTATTTTGTATTATGGATCATATACTTTCTGAATTATAAGATTTGTTTTCTTTTTTAACAGGTTTATTTACGCTGTTGAACAAATTTGTCATGAACATTTTGAAACTGAAATGTCTGTTTGTCAAGCTTTCATGGTCCTAGGAAACAAAATAAAGTTATTTTGACTTGACTTGACTTGAGTAGCTATACAGATGATTGAGTGGCTGTTTTACTGGGTCCATGGGTAAGTGTATGGGTATGTTAGCCGCTGTACGGGTGGATGAGTGTATGTGTGAGTGGCTGTATCAGTGAGTAAGTTGGTATGTGAGTACCTGTATGAGTGAGTGAAAGGGTGTGTGACTTAGTATGGGTGAATGAGTGAGTGTGTGAGTGCCTGCATGTGCGACAGAGTGCATGTATGAGTGTCTGTATGGAGAGTGAGTAGCTACATCAGTATTTACATGAGTGAGCGAGAAGGTGTATGAGTGAATGTATGGATAAATTAGTGGGTGTGTGAGTACATCTATGCATTTGCGAATGGCCGTGAAAGTGACTATATATGTGAGTGTGTGGATAAGTGAGTCACTGTATAGATGATCAAGTGAGTCTGTGAGTGGCTGAGTGGGTTAGTAAATGGGTATATCAGTGGTTGTATTAGTGAGTGATACTGTGTATGAAGGGGTGTATGGGTGAGTAAGTGGGTGTAAGAGGGGCAGCGTGGCCGAGTGACATGGGGCATTAGTGCCTACATTGTTGAGTGAGTGGGTATGTGAGTACCTCAATATATGAGTGAGTATATGTGTGAGTTACTGTATGAGTAAGTCAGTGGGTACGTGAGCAATTGTATGGGTGGATGAGTGGGTGTCAGAGTGATCATGTGACTGAGTGAGTGGATGTGTTAGTGATTGTATGAGTGAGTGACAGGGAGCATGAGTAGCTGCATAGTGAATGAGTACATAGTAAAGTGCCTTCATCACTGAGTGAGTGTGTGTCAGTGACTTTAAGGGTGAGTCAGTATGTGAGTGGTTTATTGATGAGTGAGTGTGTGTGAGTGGCTGTATGGCTAAGTAACTGGGTATGTGAGTGGCTGTATGAGTCAATGAAAGGGTGCATGAGCATCTATACGGATCATTGAAAGTCTGTATGGGTGACTAGGTGGGTTTGTGGGTCCCTGTATAGCTGGGTGAGTGCATGTATGGATGCCTATATTGAAAAGTGAATTGAAATGTGAGTATCTTCATGACTGAGTTAGGATCAGTTGCAAGAGCTAATAAAAGTGGCATACAAATCTCTAGGAGTTTTATAACATCTGTACCTGTTAAAACAAACTGGTGGTAAATGATATCAACTGCTCTTTATACAGGAAGGCACACGGCATGACTATGTCAAACAAATATGTCTGTGGTACTAAATCTATTTTATCACATATCACTCTTAAACATGTGGTAAAACAAAAGGAATAGAAATATCAGTTAGTATTTGATTTATAAAATTAGAGAAACAACAGTATACATTGCTAATGCGATAACAGTCTATCACAAGAAAGTAAAATATTTCATTATCCCTTTTTATTGTTCTCAGCTTTCATACTTTTATACCATAATCAATGTACTATATGTATGTGGATTCTTAATCATTGGGGAAAAACAATCATATGGATTGTAAAGAAATCTGCACACTACTCTATTGTTAATTATTGTTACAATGCATTGCACTCACAACAAAAGATGTGTTGCCTACACTTACTATACTAATGTTAATAAACTTACCTTAAAACTTTTCCGATTATTATTATACCTGGTACACAGCTACTAATAAATGTAACCCACAGTTACATTTTGGGGATCCTTTTCAAAATGTCATCCCTAGTAGGCCGAATAATGTCTAGGAACGAAGACCAGCTATGTCTATGAAATACAACATATTACTTTTTTATCCAGACTTAGTATATAGAAGTTTGGTTGAAGAAACAAGAGGTGACAGATTTGAAGTTTAAAAGGTAATTGTGGTATCAATTGAAGGTTGCTATAATTCCATTGTGTCTATGTGTACCATTGCATTCTTTTATTAGAGAGTGTAGGATCCACATTCTTATTAACTCCTTTATGGAAGACAAAAGTACTGTTGAATTTTGCACAATCTTTTTGAAGACATCACCCCTGATAGGTCGATTATCATCAACACAGCTAAAGAAACGGCAGATCTCATTGAGATCCAACTATCGGAGACCCAGATCAAAGGCTGGATACAACTCAGTGCCTATAAGAAGTAAATGGAAGAAGTAAACAAGATGCTGAATGTAAAAAAGGAGGGAATTTTGTGATATAAAAAAAACAAACTGAGAAAAGATATAGATACATTTAGCCATGAAAAAGTTTATCCTTATCTGGCTGATGATTACAACACTTCCATTACCAAGAAACAGCAGAAGAAAGAAACTAGAGGATGGTGACAAGAAACGGGCCAGTGGACTTCCAACTCAGATGAATGGAGTAGGAGCGAGGATTCAGACTCCAGTACATTCTCTGAGACCCCAATGAGACAACATCAGGGGAGGAGCAGGAAATACAATTGAGGCAACTTTTAACCACACTTTGTCCCAGAACCCCAACCATAGTGGCCACCACAACCATGAGCCTTTCAACCCCACTCCTTCCAACCACCATTCTTTAGTGAGCAACCATATCAGACGTCTTTTTTTGGGCAAGGGTGAGGAGGAAGAACCAGAAGAAGGAGAAACAATTAGATCACTCGGACCACTCACCAGGACCCACAGAGACAACACATACAGTGGGATCCGTCAATAGAACAGAGGGTGACAATAAGCATGGCCAAGGACATTGTACCAGCAACCAGAAATTTGCTGACCTTGTCGTAAATCTAAGCAGCAGACAACTGACGACACTTGAAACACTCGTACTAAATAAAGGGCTTGAATTTGTGCTCGCCCATTTGGGCGATGATTTTACAACACATATGGAACTAGCTCAATTTTTTCGTAAAATAAGACTCAACTTCTTCTTCAATAGCCAGGTAGATAATCCGACCAAGGAGACTGATAGAAACACAGGACTACGCAATAAGTCAATCTTTAACCCACCCTTGCACCTGGTACCAACAGAGGTTGTGACTTTTGAGAAGGCGGGGATGAAAGATTTTGACAAGAAGAAGGCGTGTGCAAAAATCCTCTTCTTGAACATCACAAACGAAGAACACCAATGCTTACAAGAGCTGGGAAGGGATGAAACAGTGATTGTGAAGCCAGCTGACAAAAGAGGTGCCATCGTCATCATGGACCGCAATCAATATGATGAAGAATGTATCCGACAACTGTCTAACATGAGGTGCTATACCAAGCTACGGAGTGATCCCACATCAAAACTACAGAAGAGGATAAAGAACCTGGCAGAGAGAGGAGAGGAAGTAGGATGGATCACTAAGAACGAATGTGATTTCTTACAACAAAGCAACCCAGGACACCGTATTTTTACGTGCTCCCACAAATCCGTAAACCAATGAAACCTCCACCAGGGAGACCCATAGTGTCTGGAATCGGTTCCATCCTGGAAGCCATGTCACAATTTGTTGACAGGTTCCTACGCCCACATGTAACCAAGATGCTCCCCTATCTACAGGACACCAAGCATGTGCTGAATGTTATCAAAGAGCTGGTCTTTGACACCAACATCCATTACCTGGTCTCGTTTGATGCGAAGTCTCTCTACACAAACATACCCCAGGATGACACCCTACAAACAACCAGGACTCTACTGGACAAGAAATCAGATGATGACATGACACCCACCTGCTATGTCATGGATCTAGCAACCTTGGCTATGAAAGTGAACTTCTTCCAATAACAAGACTCGCTGTATTGGCAAACGTCAGGAACATCCATGGGCTCGACCTTCGCGCAGAGCATGGCGAACCTCCACACATACCTTTCGAAGAGAACATCGCGATGTGGAAGAGGTATTTAGACAATATATTGGTCATATGGGAAGGTGACTTGGCATCCCTCCAGAACTTCTCTAATTTCCTCAATACAAGGGACGATAAACTGAGCTTCCCGTACAAGCACAGCAGACAGAACTACCATTGCTGGATCATTTATTGTACCCCAAGGACAGCACCCTTTGCTCGGAATTATATGGCAAACCGATGTCGAGAAACTCACTATTATGCTACAATAATTACCACCAAAGGGCCCTCAGGGATAATTTGCCAGTAGTACAGTTTCTTAAACTGAAGAGAAACGGCAGTGAGCTAATAAAATACAAAGCACTTGCCAAAACACTGAGTACTAGTCTTTTAGAAAGATAATCATACCCTGCCCACTTGATCAGAACAGCAGAGAAATGAGCCAGGAATAATAGGGAATCCGTGCTGGAAACATGCCCTAAACCTACCTCAGACAGACTGGTGTGTGTAACAACTTACTGCCAATTGACAGATACTATCAAAAAGGTAATTGTAAAGAACTGGCAAATCCTTAATGCCGGTAATAGGACACTGCCCAAACCACTGTTTGCTTTTAAGAGAAGCAGAAATATAGAGGAGATGGTGGTACATACAAGACCAAGTATACCAAACAAACAACAACCACCCCAACCGCTATGGTCCCTCCCCTCTGTGACAGATAACTTTCCATGTGGGTCTTGCACAGTCTGTTCCTACACATGACCTACACGAGAAATCCACATAGGACTATGTACACCGTTGAAACTGACAAAACATACCAACTGTAACAATGAGGGGGGCATTTATTTACTCAAGTATCCCTGCAATTTACTCTTTGAGGGCTTGACCATGCAGAGGGTCAAAACTAGGATAACAGAGCAATGTAGCTCAATAAGATGCAACAAATCCAACACAAAATTAACTAGACACTTTTTAGAGCGAGGTCATACACCCAATGACAACTTCCAGTTAGTCCTGGACAAACCCAATTACAACAGCAGTGTGGGCCCACTTGAGAGAGCTCACTTCCATAGAGAACAACAATGGGACTTCTGTCTTAAATATGGCAGGGATGGGCTCTACTACGACATCTCCTGGACCACCCTGACTTACTGATTGACCCACACATGTCTGCCTTTGTTTTCTCCCCTGGCTGGCATGAGCCTGGTTGAGAGTGTCCTCAATAGTTACGCTGGGCAATCCTCACTTTGAATGGGACCACTTGTCCGGCTGCCCTCTAGACAGGGGTGGCTTACTTACACCCACTTGCCACTGTCCGCTCAGCTCCCGGGGACTATGGACCCAACCCATTACACACCTCTCCCGTGAACCCCTGAAAAGGGCCTCTGGCCCAGGGTGCCTGAGCTGTGGCTGCTTTTACTTTTGCATTGACGCCACGCTATGGTTGGCTTACCATATCCTTCAGTGACACCATCAGATCCTTTCGCTTTGCCTCCTAGAGGATCTGTCCCCCTTACTTGATTTCGATGCCCTTCTCTTCTATCAGGGGCAGTGGGTACTGCGTCCTTTGACACATGAAGGAGAACACCCACAAGGGGCAGCCAACTGATCCCTACAGGCGCCCAGCACTTCCCTTCATACTAAGGACTGTGCATTCCCCGCCAGAATGGCAAGCTATCCCTGACTTTGCAGTTTCCTGTAGTTCTATTCTACCACCGCCTTAAGTTTCCCCCATTTCAAGTTTCCCACAGGGGTCACTGTGGAATCATCTCCTGTGGCCATAGACACACACCTGTGCCGTCCTGATCACACCAGCAATGTGGGCCACTAACAGACACTATGTCATAAGGCTGGACGCACTCTCCCAGCCTCTGGGTTTCTCGAACCCCTGCAAAATATGTATGAATACACCAGAGGTGTGAGTCATACATTTACACACAGGTCATGAGTCCGACGGAATTCTTCAGTTTATCTTACTTGGATAATTCCTGTCAGGTCTGCTGACTTCCTACAGGGCTACCGCCACCGCACCTGTTAATGTACCTCCGACTTCACTTCCAGCAGTCTTTAGATACGATGACTGGAAGCCACAACGTTCGGCAAGTCCTGAGCCCATATTTGAGTGGCTGGAAAGAGCAGCTCCCCACTATTGCCTGCCATCTCAAAGAGGGATGACCGCGGCATTCACTGTTAAGTACCCCCACTCTTTCTCTCACTTTTGCATTAGGTGCTGTGTGCTGTCCATGTGCCTGGGCCTTGTTCCAGGCACATCTCCCATGGCCTTTTATGCTTAAATTATACTGTCTTGAAAGCACCAGTGGTGTTAGTCACACACAGACACTCGGTGTGCAGGTCTCGTACCCACCACACACACACATGACTAAACCAGCGGTGTTAGTCTGACATTCACATATAGCCTCATGATTACATTTTTCAATTCAAAAACTCTTCTGAGTTCTACCAATTTCTATCAGGGCCAATTGCCTGTGACAGACCGCAGTTCTTGAGTGATGCCAGGACGTTTTTGTCAGACCTAAGCATACCATTAATTATGGAGAACGCTGTGTCCCAAGTTGGCTCCGGCGCTACATCCAATGCTTGTTTCCCCCATCCTCTCAGGGATGATTGGCCCGTGTGACTTCTTGGACACCTAAGAATTAGCCCATAGTTTAGAGAATGGGCTAGGGCCTGGTTGATTCAGGAAGTAATTTGAGGCACCAAGCTTATAAATCATGGGACAAGGGGACTAACAAGATAGTCATGAGAAAGCTCCCCACACCCATTTCACCCACATTGAACTGCAATTATCAATACTGCTTTGTCTACCATGTCTAATATTAAGTACCCTAGCAAGCTGGACACAGGTACTTCACTATACCTAATCTTGTGTGCACTTTACAGCTGGGCACCACAAGATGGTCCAAGAGTATGGAGAGTGCACATGACTTTTACACAATATACATAAGCACCTATAGAAATGATGTAATGAACATGGGTGTTATATGGTGATTTGTATTCAACAATTTTATTACCAATGTATAATGAGGTCTGATAACACTTACATGACCTTTTCTCAACAGTTTCACGCTTCCCTCTGAACAGAAGCAGGACGTTGACCCTCAGGCCACATAGCGGTGGCTTGTATACCTCTTCTATTTTTCTATTTTTCACTTTATCACTTGTTTTGCAGAGTGACTGGTAAAAAGTTAGTCCTGACGTATGCCTGGTGGCAGAAAAATGTTGACCTAACACAGTAGGGTATATCTTTTGAATCCCTAGCTGTCTCTCATTTGAAAAATGTCCCTGTGACCACCTAATGAAGCTTCAATGGACTCAGTCAGACGTTTTTAAACCCCACCTTTCACACCTTTCTGCACTTTGCCCCTCATTCACTACGTCTGACGTTCATCTTTGGAGTTAAAACACCTCAGCTCCTCTCCCTGGGTAGTTCTAGCTCACTATTCGTTGTGAGGAGGGAACCTATATGATGAATCATGTCACCTAATGGTGAGTGAGGGTTCTTGTCCTAAGGAAATTCCCCCTTTAGGTCTCCAGAGGACGCCCTTTTTCTTATTTGTTCTCCCTTAATCTAGCCAGTTGTACTTCTGTGTGATTGACACAGTGAAGAACATAATCTCTGTTTTTTTTTTCCGTTTGATTTGCGAGATGTGGTAAATGAAACAGGAAACTGAGAACAACATTAGCAGTTGACACCTGAACTCTTTTCCAACTGGTATCCTACAATATCTCTCTCATTTTCGAGTTATTTCTTCTTGACGCCTTCTAGCTTGTGCTGGTTTGCATTCTTTTTTTGAACATCAGTCTGCTCTTTTGTGAGCTTTCATTTTGGAGAGATTACCTATTTCTCATGAATAGGGTACTGACGTATTTTAGCCGATTGTACTCTCTTTCAGAGCTTACATCAGCACTAACCTTCTTATCATCAAATTTAACTAAGAAGAAAACGGGCTCTGTATATTACTATACATGACTTTCCTTCTTTGAATAATGTACTTTCAATATTAATAAAAGCTGCATCTACAAATATCTCTTATGTCTTTGTATTGTTTCTGCCTTACTGTCAGATCAGAGGTTTAGAACTTTTGCCATTTTGAACATAAGATACTGCTTTTCATTTCTTCTTAAAACTTAGATTTTAGTCACATAATTGTCCATGTTTCAATTTTTTTAACACTTGTTTAACAAATTCCTTAGTTCTCTTACCAGCAGATATTTCTCCCTCTGTACATTATGTGCACCATCTTTTCTTTTGTTCTTCTTTTGGGCTTTTCTCCTATGTTCCATTCTTGTCATCTTAAATTCTTCTCTTAGAATACAATTAAATATGTTGAAAACAAAATACCGTATATTTTTACATTGCATACTTCGAACAAGGAAATACCTACATAATTCAGTTTGATTTCATTATACACATATTAGATATAAGAGTTGTACTTCCGGTCAATCTATATGTCTTACCTTGCAAACAAATATGCTCTCCTATGACCTACAGAAGGCCTACCTTAGAGGGCACTTACATGTAGAGAAATTGCAGTTTAAGGCTTGACAAAGAAGTTTTAAGTGGACCATCATCTTGGCAGTAAAACATCCCACATGAGCTCTGTAGTAACAGCCCTGAGACATGTTTAAAGAACTACTTCTCTGGATGGGTAAGTTGATTATGTCAATATTTGAGTACATATGAAATTTAGTGTATCAGTCTCTCTGTGGGTATGTGACATATGTGTAAGTATTTTGGTATATGATTGGCTTTCTTAGTAATTCTGCTCATCTGTTAAACTGTATGCAAGTGGCTATATGTATAGCTTACTGGCATTGTTTATGAGTATTAGGGTATGAAACTGTGTGTTCAACTGTCTCTGTTACTGCTGGATACATACGTGGTATGTCAGTGTGTGAGTGTCTCTGTCTCACTGGGTGTGTTGAAGCCTCTACTCTTCTGTAACAGGTTAATGAGTTTCAGCATTGGGTGGGAGGCTGGATATATAACTGGGCGTGCGTGTTTGTAGGTATGCATGAAGCTAACTAAAACTTCTAAGTGCATGCCTTATATTTTAAGCACATACCACCCACCATATCAGTAATCGATTGACTCATTTAGTGGTGTCTTAAATGTACTTGATGCGTAGTTTAAGGCTAAGCAAAGGGATTTCAAATGACAAGTCAACTTGGCAACAAAACTGCACACCCAGATTCTGCCCACTCCATTTACCCACTAGGGGCCCGATGTACGACTAGTTTTTGCGCTCACAAACAGGAAATCGTCCGTTCATGACTGCAAAAAAGGTTCGCCAAATGTACAAATTGTATTTTGTGAGTCAGTAACCTATTACCAACTCGCAAAATAGGGTTTGCGACTCAATATTAGGAAAGGGCGTGCTGGGGCGTTCCTTTCTATAAAGGATCATACTTCAATGTAAGATTGTTTTGAGGACAGTGTTGCGTGTTTATCTAGGTCCCTGATCGATACTGCGACCTTATGCCCCTATTCGGCTATAAATCCATTTATTCCCTATATTGGCATAACCGTTCAAGTGCGATTTGCAGAAAGTCATCTCTGGCCTCACACGAACAGAGCCACATTCCAGCATAGTTCTCTGCCACTTCCTTTGCAACCAATTAGTGCAATGACAGAGCAGAAGTCACTATCTGATATTCCTAGATTAACACTCCGAGTTCTTCAACAAGATAAAAACTCAGCAAACCTGGAAATCCCCGCTTGCTGTGTTTTGATTAGTAATGGAACTCTAATGAGCAACTGATAGCTATCACTTCCTAGAGACATCTTTAATTGACGTCTTATGTCCAGCAAACTTGCGTCAAACCCGGCATTTGTCAGGTATAAATACTACCAACGTTGCCTTAAGCAATTGCTGTTGTGCACCCTGTTGTGCATCCCATTGCTGTTGTATGCTGTATGCAGTACGCTGCTGCTGCTGTCCCCTTGGTGGTGAAGCTACTGATACCATTATCGCTGCTAAAGCACAAACGATGGTGCGGTACGCTTAGGAGCTGAACAGCCGTCCCTCTGCGAAGAGCCCAGCAGATTCCAGCTGCCGCGGACGCTGTCCCCCGCCTCCTCCTCCCGAAGCGCTGAGAAGAGAGCCGCTGCTTTTCTCCTGCAGAGAAATCCAGCTCCAGCGTTTCCGGTCTGCCCTCGCGGGTGACTGGGATATTGAGTGCCCCCTGAAGGAAATACCAGACTTCCATCATTCTATTCAGAGGTATGGTGTTGACTAAACCCTTAGACGAGAATTCTTGAAGCAAACCTTGGCAAAACCAACTTAACTTAAAGCTACTTACTAACTCCTCTTCCACGTGTTAGGCTTAGGTCAGGCACACTGGGGTAGGCTTAGTTAGAAGCACCAGTTGAGTATGTTAGCCTGATGTATATATGACTGTATATATGTTTTATTACTTTTAAACCATTGTATGGCTAAGAAACCATATCAATGCTTTTACAGTATTATTTCGCAATACTTATCTTACTGTACGTACTTTTTATAATAACAAGTCTTGCAATTGTGGCAATACATTTCTCTTGTACGAGAAGAAAGACTGTTCAATAAATGTTAACCCTTTATTGACAAACGCCCGTCTCTCTATTCTCTACATATCGTGTAAGTAAACTGCACTAAACTGACTGAGTGAAATACAAGTCTGTTGTTTCACACGACCCTAGAGATTGACTCTTGATCTGAGGAGCAAAGTTGTCATGTTGCACGGTTGTTGGAAAACTGAATCCCTTCTTGTCTGTGCCAGGGAAGCTGATCACTTCCCATGCAGAGAAGAAAGTTTCCAGTGACCTCTGAGCTAGTTGGTAACACACCCAATTAAGTTTAGCATAGTCAGTGGAGGCCTGGAATATCCGCAGTTCCACGTCGATACTACTGTTTATGTTATTCCAATGTGCAGGGCCTAGTGGGAAACTAGGAACTACACTACATGGCGCCCAACGTTTGGTAAGGCGATAAACTAACGCAAGACGTTAGAGTAACTCAGTCGTGCATATTTCACACAGACCCCTTTCTCCCGTAAATATGCCAATAGACGTCTGGAGTGGGTGAAAGGTTAAAATCCGCCCGAACTCAGTAGGAAGAGATTCCTATGTAAAGCTCTGGTTTATTCAACGTTGAAGGATACAGTGTTCCAAAATATTGTGCACCTAATCTTTGTCTCCTTGGAGACCTACTCTGCAAACCTTGCATTCTAACAATGCCAGGAGAAAACGGAACAACTGGGGCCGCAGCAGATGCGACTCAGCAAGGTCCCGAACACACAGTACCGGGTGCAATAATAATCCCGGCACATTTAAGAAAATCTATAACGTTAAAACTTATAGAGAACGGACTGACACCACAAGGTGGTACAGTAATTTTCGTGATAGAGGCTCACGAATATCGGCAGACAGAGGTATTCTATTCATGGATAAACTTTCCAGTGGCAAACGCTGCAACAAAAGAGTTTCACTATTACAAAATAGAGGAACCTCCGGAAGAGTACGCTCCTTTCGAGGAGATTGAAATTCCACTTAAATTTCAAGAGCACCTGCTCTGGTTTAATGGCTCCCTAAAACATAAAGATCACATAACCAGGCTCGGTCCACTAGGTAGACGAGGAGCCACGTGGCCGGTTCTAGCCAGCTACACACCACATCCGGACATTGTAAAAATGTCAAAGGAAGAGCTGTTAGTACAGCTAAAAACACTAATAAAAATACATAGGCAATTCGTCCAATATGCAATGCGGACTGCAACAGTCCAGCCAGCTGTTAATACACCACAGCTGACCCCTCATCAGGGGAACACAAATAAAATTACACCACAGAACATACAGTCATGTCTTGGTAAAACACCCGTAAAACGGGAACAAATTCCTCTTTGGTTAGCACAGAAAATCACTCAAATAGAGGCAGTATTTCCTGATACTACCCCTATAGAGAAACACAGAATCTTGACAATCTGCCTTCCTATGGGAATCGCACCACACGTGGAGGACTGCGACACTTGGGGTACAGTCTTTGCTTCCATTTACACAAAAACACACGGTGTTCCGTCTATGGCGGTAATACCAGAAGTGCTAAAACAGATTCAAAATGAATACGGTCCAGAGCCCGCTTTAAATCTAGGTATGAAATTACTGAAAGACTTCAAGCAGGTCTCGGCTATATTATTAGCCAACATAAAAGGAGAAGCAGCATCTGTGGCGATCCGCTAGAAGTTGAAGGAAACAGTTATAGAAGATCCTGTTGAGCTTGCAAAAATCATAGAAAAATGCTATGAAGAATTAGGTAGAGACAGCTTGGGTGGGAAACCAGTTAAGCCCCAACTGCTCGAAAATCCTGAAAAATTATTTATTAAAAATAATTTAAACACTCCTAAAAAGAGCTGGGACGGAAATAAACAATCCACTCCCAAGGAAAAAGTTTTCCAGTCCAGAGGAAGGTCTCCTCGACGGAGGGAAAGAACTCCGACTCGAGAACACCAGTCTCCCCAGAGGGAGCCCTCTGAGAAAAGATATAACCTTAGAAATAGGGATAATCTGAAAAAACCTGATAGATATCAAAGTATTGATACACGTCCCTCTCGATCTTTTCCACAGAATTCGGAAAGAAGAGGACGGTCAGACCCAGGAGAGCACACCAAGTCCAAAGACAAGGAACCTGCTCAAAATAAGAAATCTCAATTTCCTAAAAAGAAGGTAGCCAGTATTAGAGTAATCAACCATGCCGAGAATACTGAGGACACAGTTGAAAAACGGGGAGTGGGCATTGACAATGTTGGACAGTGCAGCAGAAATCAGTATAGCGCGCAAGATCTTGATGAGTCATCTGGAGACAGTGGACACGAATGAATACATTCAGGTTGAAACTGCCGACACCAGACTTAGCGAGCCCCATAAAATATACGAAATAACATTGCGTATAGATGGTGATAAGACTAGGAAAATTAGGTGTCTATTTTGGGATAAGCTCTCAAAAGGCTATGATATTCTGTTAGCTGAAAAAGATTGGCCCCCAGAGTTTGTCAGGGAGTGCCCTCGTGGCGAAGAAGTGATTATGCCTGCCTTCTCGAATCACATTCCGATTCACAAAAAATATACATATGCAAGGAAATGGGCAGTAGCCCAGGCACCTGCATTGTATAAAAATCATGTAGGATGGGATGAGGATTCTCCTCCTCACAAAATACAAATAAAAAGTGAACCAACTGCCCAACGGCAGTATCCCATAAAGCAAGAAGCTAAAAAACAGGTCAGGGAGATCTTAGATCAACTTGAATACCAGGGGGTGATTGAAACATGCACCTCTCAAATGAACAATCCTTTGTTTCCTGTCTCCAAGCCAGACAATTCATATCGTCTAGTTTTGGACTACAGACACCTTAATACATGTTGCAAAACATTTGCAGTACAAAACTCGCATAGTGCAGCCCTAATGAATAACATAGTTATGAAAAAATATAAAATGACATTAGACATATCTAATGGTTTCTTTTGTCAAAACATTGCACCAGAAAGCAGATATTTGACCGCTTTCTCTGCATTTGGGTCGCAGAAAAAATTCTGTCGACTCCCACAGGGGTTCAAGAACAGCCCAGGACTATTCTCAGCTAGGGTAACAGAGTTACTACAAATATATGATGATGAGGCATTATCTTACGTAGATGATATCTATCTCACAGACGACGACTTGGATACTCACTTGAAAAGAGTGAACACCATTATACTTGGGTTCGCAGCAGAGGGTTATAAATTCAACTTTAAAAAGTCCCGAATTGCCCATCTGACAGTACTATTTTTAGGGTACGAATTATCAAGTGAAGGGAAAAGCCTAGCGGACAACTTCTTAGAGAAGTGCGCTGTACTCCAAGCTCCAAAAACGCTGAAGAATTTACAATCCATATTAGGTTTTCTGAATTTCGGAAGAACTTACATTCTAAATTACGCGGAGAGGGTTAAACCTCTCTACGAACTAATTAAACCTGATTTCAAACAAATCAATTGGACTTAAAAACATACAGAAATTTTGAGATCACTGCAAACAGACATGTTAGCAAAAACAAAATTAGATACACGTGACAACACGATCGATCTTGTAATCCGAGTCATCCCAGGAAGATGCGGATTCACGTACCTGACCTCTAATGAGGGAGAAAAGGTACCAATTTCAGTTAAGTCTCACTTGTACACATAAGCAGAAAAAACATTCAGTCACACAGAAAGAACTGTGAAAGCAGTGCAAATCGCATTAGCAAATGAACGAGAACTAGCACACGGCAAACGGATTAATATCCTCACAGCGGAATCCGCCTTCGAGGCGCTATTCAGCCCATTAAACCTGCCTACAGTGTCACTGGATCCGAAATGGATACAGTGTGTAGATTCTCTAGGAGCAAAAGATGTGAAATACTATTTCGCCCCGCAATTCGAAGAACTGAATGATTTAGAATATGAAGAAGAATATCCTCTGCCAATCGAAATTCTGCCTCTCCCACAATACGCCTGTATAATCTATACAGATAGCTTTGTACAGCATTTCAACGTAGAGAGAAAATCCTACGATGCAGCATGTGCGATTATTAAAGGTCGTTGGCTGTGCGGTAAATTCAGACCGAAAGTAACAAAAACTGAATCTGTAAGAAACTGTTCGGTTCAGAGAACTGAAATCAGATCTTTAAAGATGGCACTCGAAAATGCAGAACGTGAATCCCCGACACTTATCGTGTGCGATTCTCACTTTTGTGTCAACTCTTACAATAACAAACTGCAGAGTTGGATCGAAAACGACTACAAAGATGACACAGGTGCCACAATAAAGCATAAATTGCTCTGTAAACAGGTAGCTCTTTTACACAAAGAACTACAAAGGACTCACGTGATTCACGCACAGAGTCTTCAACGTGATGGCGTTCACGTTGCAGGGAATTCATTGGCTAATACAGCCACAGCGGAAGCAACTAAACCGGCTTCCGTAGCCACAAAAAAGCGTACAGATAAATACATAGACGGGGAAACCATGCTGGCAGTAAAAACGACCGTAAAAGGCGACTGTGCAGCACTACCCGTGAACTATCCACTCAATTATGCATACATAATCGATGCAAACTCCGTTCCTTTTGCTCGAATCCCTGGAGTGGGGGACAGAGTAATTCCAAACACTAACAGGAGAATATTTTTAATAGCAGACGCACATATGGGTTTGGGTCCTAGGCACAGAGAGATCAAGAAATCACTGACTGAATTACAATCAGTATACTGGTGGCCGGGAATGAGTGTAGAACACCAAATATATGCAAACAACTGTGAAAACTGCAATAGGGATCGCAGTAGTGAACCTTGCTACCGGCTACCAGTCAGAAAGAGCGTAAGGCTGCCTAAACACCCCAACCTGCGTCCTATTAAATAGTTACGGCTAAACACACTTAAAAAATGAGGCCTCCGGCGCTCGGCTGACGCTAGAACGGTTATAAAAGATTTGCGAGTCTTTATCGGCACATATGCAATTACCACGTTCCATTCTGACCCGGGTCCTGCTTTCAGCTCTCGAGCTTATAAGGAGGCCATGGCTAGCATGGGAATTGGGTTGCGGTATTCTTGTCCGTCGCACCCCGAAGGGAATAGTGTGGTAGAAAGAAAAAACCGTGACATAAAGCAATCTATAACAGCGAAGGTATTAGGTTCAGGCGCTGGGTGGGTCAAACATTTAATAAGTGTCCAGACTAGTCTTAATAACTTGCCAAGAAATTCTCTAAAAGGTTTCAGCCCATACGAACTATTGTTCGGAATTAGAATGAACATTCAGGACCTCGATAGTCAGATGTCAGTGGTACAAGAAGAAACAACAAACTTTGACATCAAGGATCGTTTGGCTGTTTTACAGGAACTGAATGAAATAAGAAAATCCTTAAGCAAAATAAAGTTAAAGCAACAGCCAGGTACCACTGACGAGGCACCACCAGCAACAGCCCCAGCAAGGCCTGTCTGGATTCCAAAGATTGGGGATCTAGTCAGAGAAAAGATCGCGGTGAAGAAGGAATTTGGGCCTTCTTACAGAAAAGCAGTACCTGTCTTGGCAGTCACCGGAACAAGATCAGTTGTGCTACCGCCCCTTGCTGGTAAAAAGGAGAACAGAGTTGTGTCCATCGATCTGGTAAAACCACAAGCATGTGGCCTATAATCAACAGTAGGCCCAGTGGACTCCCAAGAAACAACAGAATACCCAAACTTGCAACAATCCAAGAGGTTCAAACTGAAAGACTCATCACATTCGATCAGCCTGCAGTGCACAATGAAGGACTGTGCAATAATGCCATGGAACTCGTGCCTCTTGAAACACAGATTGACACAGTTCGTCAAGAAACAACACCAGTCTACAATAATGTGGCATCAGAAAGTGCTACCGAAAGACAGATTGAAAGAACAATCCCAACAATTGACAGAACTGCCTCTGGTTATTTCATCAACTTCGACAACTTCTCTGAAGATCAAAATGACCCCGAAGTGATGCCAGAATCAAAAAAGACTTTTAAAGAAAAAGCAACGGAACTCTTTCATCAACTGAAGGGAATCTACCTTATTTCCCCTTGGCTAGAGCTCTGGTTCGGTCTAGGTGTATTTTTCCTCCTGCTTTGGCTCATCATGGTACTGTGTTTGGGAAAATTCATTGAAGGAAAATATATTACAATGGACACAGCAAGTCAGAACATCAACCTAGTCCTGAAACCACACAGATCATCCCACGTGAAGAAAAGAGAACTGTCAACAGTAAACGTCACAGCAATTCCAATACCTGGTGGGATAGTATGGGAGAAAACTGACTATGAGATATATGGTCCGGTCGAAATCCTGAAGTATCCTCATCAACTGAAGGTTTCCTTAAGTGACTTTGTAACACCTAGTACATTCTCCGATGATTGGGACTTTAACAGTATTAATGACATGATGTCTGATTTAGTAATATCAGCTAGATTCACAGATCATGATTATTTACAAGGTTCATCTAGTTATGAGCAGTTATTCTGTTAAACACACTATGGTGATCATTACTTGCATAAATCTGCACAACCTAGAAATGTTTTTATGTATAATCAATGGGAACATTGTGCTACACCACCTAAAAGCAGTTCTAAGGCATTTTTTGAGAAATTCAAATACTTCTCAGGGTTTAACACCAGTGATGCAGAAACGTTTTATTACAAGCTGTTAGATAAAACAGGAATGAAAACAATGCTGACAAATTCAAAATTGATATATTCAGAAGCATTTTATGACAAAATGATGACATTTGGTTTTGATTATTGGAAAAATAATATTGAAACGAAAACAATTTGGGGTACAAAAGATTGGCAGGTGCAAGGCATTGAAGCACTATTTAGAACCTGCATGATACCAGAACAAATGTTGTTTTTAAATGACACAATACACCAAACATCTTGTCTTGGCCTAGCTAAGATCAAAGACCTTAAAACACTGTCTATTCCAAAGCCAATACCAGAAAATATAACTGCAGATATTGAGTTAGACGTGTCACAAATTCTACATTTCAACAGAACAAATCCTGATTGGAAAAAGTGGTTAATCTGGCCTACTGACACAAACAGCTGTCAAGATAGATTCCTGAATAAAACACAGGGGTTAAAAATGACCAGATTAGACTGGAGATACTCCCAGAGACAACATCCAGGGATAATAACAACATACAGTGTAGGGAAACTCTGCCTTGAATGGCTAACAGCATCCACACTGGCTGAAATTAAGCAACACTTGTCTTTACTAAAAGATGGTGCTGATTTGCGCGATTTCATTCTTGGACCACGCAAACAGCGTCAAAAGCGTTTCATAGCGACCAGTATCTATGCTGCGTACAACGAGGCTTGGAAAGTCAAACAAATTGAAACAGCTGAAAAAATACGAGAAATTGATCGTATTCATTTGGAGAAATCACTTTCTGTAGTAGACAATGGGTTAATGACTCTGTCTTCCAGAATATATTCGTTGGACAATATTGTATCCTCTGCCTTTGATGTGATTGACAGAGACTTGCTAATGTTACAACATGGCCAGTCGCAATTACGTTCTATTATAGAATTAGGCTGGACGCTGCAAAATCTTCGTTCAGGCTATGTGCCTTGGCGTTTAATCAACACAACGTCATTATTTTCCATTTTTAACCTTACTGATAAACAGATCAGTTTGGCACAGAAAGGAGCAGACTATACAATCCTGATCATCGAAAAACTCGAGAGATTACCATTGACAATGTCAGAAAGTCCTGTCATTGAATGGATAATACACGGAATTATCACAATTCCGATAACAACTTTCCGATTTAAAAAGTGCCTTGAGTACATACCTGCTGGCCAGTATGAACAATTGGGTAAAGAATATGTAAAATCTGAATGGAAATTGCCATACACACATTCTTGCTATAGTGACAGCGACAAAAATGTATTTCTTAGTGGTGACAACTGTAAACATTCACTAAGCGGTATACTTTTGTGTCAGGGTATTAATTTACACGGAGCATGTGATGGAAATTCTAACAACCTTTCATGCCACCAGCTAGTCACACCTGCAACTCAGATAGAGCCCTTCTTTATGCAACTCGCAAACGGGAGTTACATTCTTAAAACGGATCACAGATGTTGTGGCCTTGTGCCAGGGAAAAGTTATCTAGTAAGCGTAACATCCATGGTCAAATGCTGTATGCAAGCATTGTACCCGAGTGGGCCTGCAGACACAGTGACTCCCATCTGGCCTCGTCTGAATCTCTATTCTATACGAATTGATACTTTAAGCAAAATGAAATCTGTACTTTTACAGACAACAGTGTCTATAACGTCATCAAAAGAGACGTATGATCTTCTAGTTGCAAGGACAGCTACTGAAGTTCATGACCTTTTATCAACAAATTGCCCCGTGCATTTCGTACAAATGCTCAGCCAACTCCTTAACATGTCTAGTGCCACAAGCATCCCAGGCATATTTAAGACAGTCTTTACGGGACTGCTAACACCTTTCCAGGCAATTTTGGGAATCGTTCCTAATTTTGTTCACTCTGTTTTTGGCGGCATACCATTATTTTTGGGACTTGTAGCAGGGATTTTATTTTTGACCCTCCTGCTTCGTTATGGCAAGCCGAAACTCAGACATAGCTCCCATGGGAATGGAAGAGACAATCCTAGCAATGCGCTACCGGGACAGGATAACTAACGTCCTTGGATTGGCCAGGCTGAGAGATCTAAACATGACCTGGTTCCTTTCATTCAGACCTATATGGCAGAACTGTATCTTACCGGTACTTCGATGTATGCTATGCGGAGATGAGTGCGTGTTGGACATCTGTCTTTCACTTCCATCAGCAGTACCAATGGACGTCGATACTTTGCTCAGTCCGATAAAGGCTCACGCATTGTGTTGTCCCCAGCGGCTACCAATCCTGATGACGGCATTCGTTGAGACTCCTGTGCTACGACTAGGTGGTAACAGTGGAGCAAGCGACAAAAGCAGCATCACCCAGGTACGACCTTCTGTGAGCATTGCTGATCCTGCCTATGATGACAGCAATCATTCTCACACCTGCCAAGTTACAGCGCTATCGAATTTGGTTGAACTATCACCTGATTTTGTAGACCAATTCTTTGAGAGCCTGTCTGATACGATGTTCTCACCCGTACAGAAACAATAGCTTTTGAGAAGCTTTTCCGACACACAGCGTTCCCATGAACTCTGAATTCAGCCTTCAGTTTTGATCAACAAAAACTGCAAAAAGCGTTGGAACTCTATTTCCCTGTTCAAGCAATAATTCTTTTGAATTGGACAATTTTTTTAATATTGACCATTTTTTGGCACGAACAATTCTTTGCTTAACGTAAAAACTATTCTTAGAGAACAGAAGCTTCACACTTCTATTTCTAAACACATCTAGAGACATAGCAAACTTACATCAGCCTCTAGCACATTTATTGCAATGCATTCATATGTGATGATTTATCTCGCCCTTCTTCTGTCAGAGATACTTCATGTGTAATTCTTTTTGCATAATTGTTCATTGATTTCATATGCAATAATTTTTGAATGATTTCTATGCTTCAAAAACGTACAGTACCTAAATTTCACGTATTACAAATACACCTATTTCGAATGCATTTATGTATTTTGGGGTGGGCAATGTTACACATGCATCTGATTGCTCTAGTTTTAGTAATTTGATGGACATGAATACGTGGAGTGGGTGTTGCGTGTTTATCTAGGTTCCTGATCGATACTGCGACCTTATGCCCCTATTCGGCTATAAATCCATTTATTCCCTATATTGGCATAACCGTTCAAGTGCGATTTTCAGAAAGTCATCTCTGGCCTCACACGAACAGAGCCACATTCCAGCATAGTTCTCTGCCACTTCCTTTGCAACCAATTAGTGCAATGAAAGAGCAGAAGTCACTATCTGATATTCCTAGATTAACACTCCGAGTTCTTCAACAAGATAAAAACTCAGCAAACCTGGAAATCCCCGCTTGCTGTGTTTTGATTAGTAATGGAACTCTAATGAGCAACTGATAGCTATCACTTCCTAGTGACATCTTTAATTGACGTCTTATGTCCAGCAAACTTGCGTCAAACCCGGCACCTGTCAGGTATAAATACTACCAACGTTGCCTTAAGCAATTGCTGTCGTGCACCCTGTTGTGCATCCCATTGCTGTTGTATGCTGTATGCAGTACGCTGCTGCTGCTGTCCCCTTGGTGGTGAAGCTACTGATACCATTATCGCTGCTAAAGCGCGAACGATGGCGCGGTACGCTTAGGAGCTGAACAGCCGTCTCTCTGCGAAGAGCCCAGCAGATTCCAGCTGCCGCGGACGCTGTCCCCCGCCTCCTCCTCCCGACGCGCTGAGAAGAGAGCCGCTGCCTTTCTCCTGCAGAGAAATCCAGCTCCAGCGTTTCCGGTCTGCCCTCGCGGGTGACTGGGATATTGAGTGCCCCCTGAAGGAAATACCAGACTTCCATCATTCTATTCAGAGGTATGGTGTTGACTAAACCCTTAGACGAGAATTCTTGAAGCAAACCTTGGCAAAACCAACTTAACTTAAAGCTACTTACTTACTCCTCTTCCACGTGTTAGGCTTAGGTCAGGCACACTGGGGTAGGCTTAGTTAGAAGCACCAGTTGAGTATGTTAGCCTAATGTATATATGACTGTATATATGTTGTATTACTTTTAAACCATTGTATGGCTAAGAAACCATATCAATGCTTTTACAGTATTATTTCGCAATACTTATCTTACTGTACGTACTTTTTATAATAACAAGTCTTGCAATTGTGGCAATACATTTCCCTTGTACGAGAAGAAAGACTGTTCAATAAATGTTAACCCTTTATTGACAAACGCCTGTCTCTCTATTCTCTACATATCGTGAAAGTAAACTGCACTAAACTGACTGAGTGAAATACATGTCTGTTGTTTCACACGACTCTAGAGATTGACTCTTGATCTGAGGAGCAAAGTTGTCATGTTGCACGGTTGTTGGAAAACTGAATCCCTTCTTGTCTGTGCCAGGGAAGCTGATCACTTCCCATGCAGAGAAGAAAGTTTCCAGTGACCTCTGAGCTAGTTGGTAACGCACCCAATTAAGTTTAGCATAGTCAGTGGAGGCCTGGAATATCCGCAGTTCCACGTCGATACTACTGTTTATGTTATTCCAATGCGCAGGGCCTAGTGGGAAACTAGGAACTACACTACAACGGATTTATGGCCGCAAAACACTTGCAGTCTACCTCCCATTTCAAATGGGTGGTGAAAATCTTTCTCCCAGTAAGGGGTCCCCAGGGGACCCTTCCCCCTTTGTGACTGCCAGTAAAAATATTTTTTAAGAGCAGACAGTGGTCCCAGGGACCACTGCATACTCCTAAAATTGAAACAGAAATGTTTAATTTTTCTTTTTTAAATGCATCCCATTTTCCTTTAAGGAAAATGGGATGCATTTAAAAAAACCTGCTATCTTTTAAAAGCAGTTACAGACATCATGGTTCCCTGACCCCAGCAGGCCACCATTCCTGGGAGTTTTGCCATTCCCAATTGGGTGGCAAATTGCACCTTCCTTATGAATAATATTGAGTCAGGCAATTTGCAACCCCATTAGGAATCGCAAACAGTGTCTGAGACACGTTGTGAATCCCAATTTACGAGTCACAAATTGAGAATCGCAAAACATTGCAATTTGCTACTTGCAAATTGGAAGGGTCGTACATCTGGCCCTCAGAAGATTATGCAGCCACTCACAGAACCACTCACAAACTCACACCCACAAATCTAAACATCTCTCTCTGTCTGACTAGGTGTCTCTGTCCGTCTATGCTTCTATGAATAGATTTATGAATTACATCATGTAATGGGAGACTGGATGAACAAACAAGCATATCAGTCTGTTAGTGGGCCGGCAACTCACTAAATCTTCAAATTGCATATCTTACCTTTTAAACCCATGCTACCAACCCTTTCACCTAGTTGCAGCCTACTTTACAAGTGACCTATATGTAGCAGAAGTGGAGTTTAAGGCTTGGAAACTGGTTTGAAATGCCAAGTCAAGTTGGGAATAAAAAGTCACACACAGACTTAGCATTAGCTGGTCCAAGATATGTTTAAAGGGCTACTTCTCCGGAAACAGTCCCTTGCTCACTTTGCCACTGGATTCAGGCAAGCCTTGCTGAAGACGGATGGAATGCCAGAAACCGGTCCTCGGAAGCTTGTTTCCGGTCCAGGGAAGGCATGGCTTGGCAGTTCGGGCTGGACTGTTCCCATGAGGCACAGGGTCAGACTGATTTGCATATAGCCATGACTGAACTGGGGTGGCAGAGTGGGCTAAAGAACGGTGATGGATTAAACCCAGATCTTTTGACTGGGTGTGAGTGTTTGATTGGTTCAGATGCTCCGTCCATTACCACCCCCTTTTGTACCGCTTTTGACCGCCATAAGTATGGCAGGGTATGCTCAGACTTGAGTCCCTTGCTCACTTTGCCACTGGATTCAAGCAAGCCGGGCTGAAGACGGCTGGAATGCCAGAAACCGGTCCTCGGAAGCTTGTTTCTGGTCCAGGGAAGGCATGGCTTGGCAGTTCGGGCTGGACTGTTCCCATGAGGCACAGGGTCAGACTGGTTTGCATATAGCCATGTCTGAACTGGGGTGGCAGAGTGGGCTAAAGAACGGTGATGGATTAAACCCAGATCTTTTGACTGGGTGTGAGTGTTTGATTGATTCAGATGCTCCGTCCATCACCACCCCCTTTTGTACCGCTTAGGGTGACACAACACAGCCAAGGCGACCTTGATGCCAGCATTCGCCAAAAGATGGCACATCCAGACCACAATAGCCTGCATCAGTCGGCAAGAGACATTATCAGCAGTAAAATTAATACATTAGTGAGGTTAAATACACCAGCAGCACAGGAAAGTTGCTAGAACTTTGTTTTGCACAGTCGTGAACCACAACTTCATTTAAAATCAGCAACTTACACCTGGCACTTCAACCCCAGCAGTGAAAAGTGATTGGAGGGGGTCAGTGGCAATAGTGTCCACAGATAGCTGATTGAGGCCAGTGTTGTGTAATTGGCCCAGCTAGGTCTGGGTGAGACTTGCAACCAGGTGAGCTCCTGTACCCCTCCTTGGCAGAACCGCTCTGGGACCGGGCAGCTTGTGCCCCCTTTGCAACACATGAAGAAACACGAGGCACTCAGGGGGGGTAGGCTGCTCCCATGGTGTGCCTGTACCCCTTGCTGTCACAACAAACAATAAACCAAGCAGTAAGCAACATTTAGGGATGGCAGCAGTACTTTGAGAGCAGGAGCCAGTGCTTACAACTCAAATTCTCTCCAATTAATTGACATCAAGCTGGTAAGACAGCTGCAACTCTCATCCCCGAGCAGGCACCTTCACTTAACATCCTCACACCACAATACAGTCTTTATGTCAATCAAGTTCCAGCTGTAAATATTTGTACATATTTACTCCATAGAGAGGAAAGAGTTTGTTGTCAGAGGAACTCTGAAGAGACACTGCCACCAGCTCACAGAGAGACATGGGAAACCCTGCTCCTGATCCCGCACCGATCTAATCTCCCACCCCTATAGTCAACTGTACTCCTCAGCAACTTTTGCACCCAGATACCACGTGCAACAACTAACATACAGTCAGGACGAGTTAAGGCACCACAACCTCCCACTAAGGATTAAAAAAACATTGCAACCTCATCCAGCAACCAAGGGTTGTAAGGCAAAAACCCTCTGGTTGACCCAGCATATAAGTTCATCTATTGCTCGGATGTTTGAAAAATGTAAAAATATACTACAAAAGTTTGACTTTCTAAAAGACCCAGTTGCTACTATTTGTTCTACCACAGATGACTCAAACATCCTCCCAGCCCCCATCTCCCTGACCATAAGCACTAACAGCGCAGACCAGTATTTAAGTCCCAATACCAAACAACTGCAGCATCCAACTCAAACTCAGCACCTAAACCAGCACATTCTATGAAAGTGTGCCTATGGAACATATATGGGGTACACACCAAAACTCACAAAAAGCAATTAATAGACCTTATTGGAGAATTTCAAATTATTCTCCCACAAGAAACTTGGGAAACACACCAATTTGCAATAGAAGGATTTGCTGGTACTTTACCCCATTCAGAAACTAGATATGTTCTGCCACCCAAAGGAGGGATTACCCATCTTTAAAGATGGAAAGTGAGCTGGTGGAGCTGGATGACAACATTTATTTTATTTTAATTTATTTTTATTTTTATTTTAGGAGTTTTATATAGCGCTAGCCAGACCTGAGGGTATCAGAGCGCTTTACAGCAGTTAAAGTACAGGAATTTCAAATAGTATAGTACAGGAATCTCAAATAGTCATCGGTACACATATCGGTTCAGAAATCCCGGCCTGTAGTGCTGCATAGAGGCATGGTAGTCCTGAGAGCCTCGCAGAGTGCACGATTGTCTTGCGCAGAACCATTTCAAGGGAGGGGGGAGCGTGGAGGGGCTAACAGTAGTGGGAGGAGGTAGATTATGGTGAAAAATGGAATGGTGTTGCGGGGTGAAGGCATGAGCCCTTTAGCGCTGGTTATCTGACCAGGAAGGCATGGTTGAGGTAGAGGTCTTTTAGGAGTTTTTTTAATTTTACAAAGGACAGGATAGTTCTAATGTCAGCTGGGTTGGAGTTCCAGATTCTGGGTGTGTTTCCGTAGAAGGATCGTGCTGCATTTTTTTTGTTTAAGTGTTTTCATAGGAATGAGCAGGAGAGAGTTGGAACTCCTGAGGTTCCTAGTCTGGCCTGCCTTTTTGAGTTTGGAGACAAGGTATTCAGGTTTCCCTGTGTGGAGGGTTTTATGCGTGACGCAGGCAGTTCTGAAGCTGGCCCGAATCTCTATTGGGAGCCTGTTTAGATCTTTGAGTGCGGGTGAAATGTGCTCAAATTTTTTGACTATGGTGACCATTCTGGCTGCCGCATTTAGAGTTGTTTTGAGGGGGGCTAGGTGGGACTTCGCTTTACCGGTGAGCATAGCATTTCTGTAGTCGAGTGTGGATAACACCAGGGATTAGGTGGCTTGTTTGAGGTCGTTGGGCGGGATAAAAGGTTTTATTTTGTTGAGAAGCTTCAGATTGAGGAAGGCACTCTTTGCTGAATTCTTGATGTGACTGACCATGTCAAGTTTGGGGTCTAGGGTAAATCCTAATGATTTGGTGGAGTTAGCCAGAGTGAGATTACAGTTGAGAGCATTGATTTATTTAAGCCACTCCATGATTTGGTGGTTTTCTTCTTTGTTAGAGAAGAAGAGAATTTCAGTTCTGTCTTGGTTGAGTTTGAGGTGGTTCTTGGATAGCCAATGCTGGACTTCTTTAAGCGTTTTGTTTAGTCTCTGAATATCTGCAAAGGAGGATGTTTCCAGATAGATCTGGGTGTCGTCTGCATAGATGTGAAAGGTGATGTTGGCTTTGTTGAGTATGGAGGTGAGGGGTTCCATATACATATGAATAGTTGCGGGGAGGTCACTGATCCTTGGGGGGCCCTTCTATTTACAGGATGAGAGTAAGACATGAAGGTTTGGATTTTTATCCTTTGGGAGCGGTTGTGTAAGAAGGAAGAGAACCACTGTAAGACCACCTCGTCTGCTCCTACCCTGTCTTGGAGAGCCTTGATGAGAAGGTTGTGATCCACTGTGTCAAAGGCTGCTGACAATTCCAGGAGGATGAGTAGGGAGCAATTGTTGGTGTCTAGAGATTTGTGAATGTTATCCACGATGTTAAGGATCGCGGTCTCAGTACTACAGCCTTTTCTGAAACCTGATTCATCGAGATCTAGAAGGTTGATGCTGTCTATATGCTGAGACAATTGAGAAAGAACACACTTTTCAAGAATTTTGGCAAGGAGGGGTAGATTAGAAACAAGTCTGAAGTTGTTGAGATTGTCGAAGCCAGGGCCAGGTTTTTTCAGGAGTGGGGTAACTTGGCCGGCTTTGAGGCAGTCAGGAATGACGCTGGTTCTCAGGGAGCTGTTTATGATCTTGCACCAGTATGGAGCTATGGAGAGTTTCAGTTTTTTTTGTCAATTGAGTGGGTAGAGGATTTAATGCGTTAGCTGCGGGTTTGGAGGTGGAGATCAGATTGAGAATCTCGGTTTCTGGTATGGGGTTGAAAGATTTCCAGACTTTCATGGGGTGTTTGAATGTATTGGCTTCGGTTTCAGGGGGTGAGATGTGCAAGAGGTGTTGGGGTTGATGTCAAGAGCGAGCTCAATCCTGGTGATTTTGTCCATGAAGAAGTTGGCAAAGTTGTCACACAAGTACTTGGAGGCCTGGCCTGTGGCAGCAGAGTGTTTAGAAGTTTGTTTTCTGATGATATTAAAAAGTTTGTGGGTCTGTTTTTTGCCTTGTCCAGGGCGGTGCAGAAAAAGGTGTTTTTGTTGTTGATAATGTGTTTTTTGTATTTCTTTCGGGTTGCTTTGAGTTCTTTGCGTAGGCTTGTAGAGGCGTTGTTCCTCCATCTATGTTCTACAGCTCTTAGTTGTTCTTTCAGTATTGATGTCTGCGTTGAACCAGGATTTAGACGGAGTGTTCCTGTTTTTTTTAGTTTCAGAGGGGCTAATTGATCTAGGATGGAAGTAATAGTAGAGTTATATTGAGTGGTGAGTTCTGTTGTAGAGAGATAATCTTTGGAGGTAGGCAGTAGTGAGTCTACCCTTTTTTCAAAGTAGGTCATGGAGCTCTGTCTAAGATTTTTCATCCATTTGGGGGGGTCTTGGGTGGGGGGTTGATATGATATTGGTTGGGTAATGTGAAATAGGATTAGGTGATGGTCAGACCAGTCCACAGGTAGGATCTGGTCTATCATGATGGTGTCCTGTTGGGAGATGATGGCATCCTGGGTCGCTCCTTTGTTGTGGGTGCCCTCTGAACAATGCTGGGTGAGGTTGTTGTTATGCAGCAGTTCATTCAGGTTCTGGATTGCCGGGTTGATGTTCTCATTCTAGTGTAGGCTCAAGTCTCCCAGACCCAGGCTGTTGGCATCTCAGAGTGAGAAATGAACAATGAGGTCGGACTGGTGATTGGTGAATGCAGTGGTATTTCCTGGGGGATGGTATAGGAGATGGCACTGGAATGTCTCATTGTCACTTGTGTTGATGTTAGCCGAGAGGCATTCACATGTGTTATAGTTAAAGGTGTCAATTTATGTCACAGATATATTGTTGTTATGAATGATTGCTATACCTCCACCTTTTTGGTCTTTTTGCTCTTTGCCATTTCTGGAGTTCAACTGCAGAAATGGCATAAAGCATTCATGTGATCCTTGCTGCTCATCAACCTCTAAATTCATCTCAACTCATGGTTCAGGGTCACGATGGCCCCAAAACTTGTCAACGTCGTAACAGACAGTCTATATGACCCAAGTCCCTTGGATTTCTTATAATAGGGGACTTTACCATGAAGTTGCTGGTACCCTTCATCTGAAATGAGCATATGCTACAACAGGACGGCACCTGGGCGGTCCCTAAGGAGTCCATAAAGCCTGCAAACAACAGTTCCGGGTGATGTTAAGGCTGTTTCATTGCTAAAAGATCTTGAATCTTTTGGGCTATGGGCAAATAGCTCTGAATGGCAGGTACCAGGAAGATACGCCATCAGCGTGGTTTTTCCATTCAGGAGAAAGAAGTAGAACCACTGCTTTGCCATCTACAAACCCAGTCACTCCTCTGCTAAGTTTCTCCGTAGAACAAATATGTAACTTAATAAATCAGAGCAGGCAAGAGGGAACACCCGGCCCAAACGGAATCCCACACGCACTGTACAAGACCAACCCTTCTTTTTTGGACATCAAAGCTGTCAATAGTCTTTAACCGTGCTCTCCAGCTCAGGAAGATACCAGATTAATGGAAAGGATCCCTCATCATCACCATGTGCCCCTGTGCTTATGACGGAACCATTCCATCATGAGGACAGGGGCAGGAAATCCCTCTGCTGCAGACAGCAGAGGGATTTCTATTTTTCCCCTGTGACCTTGAAACGAACAGCTTCCTTAGCTCCTGAGGCCCCCCCATTGTTTCTGTGAATTGACAATCAGTGTGCACGTCGCTCAGACCTAATTTCACAGAAACCAAAACTGAAATGAGCCTTCAGGCTAATTTCAGTTTTACTTTTTACGTGCTCAGGAGGCTATTTCAGCCCCCTGAGCCCGTAGAACGACGGGAGCGGTATCATTAAAAAGGGGAGAATCTCCCCTTTCCAATGGAAGGCGGGTGCGCCCCAAGCAGGAATCCACCAACTAGACACCAGGGAGGGGAGAGCGGCCCCTTGGCCAAGGGCCTTCGCTCCCCATAAAGTAACGGGCATAATTCAGTCTTTCTGGCTCCCCTGGGTGGAAAATGGGGCAGTGGCCCCCAATCTGTCCCCCTGGGGGGCAGAAAGTCCACTAAATGCCAGGCATTTTTTTGGTGCATTTTCTTTAGGGTGGGGGGCTGCCCGAAATGGGCACACCAATGCCCCTACCCCTCATCCAGTCCTGCTTTTTGCACGAACCTGACGAGCCTCAGCGGTAGCAGAAGCAGAGCAGGGGTGGGAGCGGGGACGCTGAAGAAATCGCTCCTCTACGAACCACCCGGACTGCCCCAGCCCCAGCTGCTTACACATTCCTCCGCTGCTGGTTCCCTAATATCCGCGAGATGTGCCCCGAAGCTGTGAGGGGCACACCAATGTGAGCTGCAAGAATCGCTCCAGGATCACTCCACGGCACGCCGGCAAAGGCAAAGGCACCAGCGGGTAGCGTGACCCCTCCCCCCTCCGCCCTGCATCGGACTGCTTTTGCACCCGTGGGTCGCCGGCGGAGTGCGAGAGTGCATGAGAGCGGGAGAGACCGGCAGCATCAGGAACAGCTTCCGAGCCACGACAAGGAGGTGATGCAGTGGGAGACACGACCTGAGACAGCGAAATGAGGGAGACGTTGCAAGTGGAGTAAGAGGAGCCCGGCACTTACCAGGTACCGCATCAACGGCATTGGGCACTGGGCTAGACATAACTCCCAGCAGTCCAACCCCCCCCCCCCGCGGAAGGAAGCAGCGAAAAAGCAGAAGCGCAAAGCGCAAAGCCTAGTTAAAGCAACAGCAGCGACAGCAACAGGCACTGTCCTTTCCGCCTGGTATCAGGGAGCAGTACTGTCGCGAGCTCCGGGGGAATCCTTGGGGTGCATAGAGTCGTATTGGCAACCTGCCTGTGCGAGGGCCTGGTCAGGCGTGACAGCGAAGCCCAGGCTGCTGTGGTTGGCTCGGCTGGGAAGGCCTATGTGCAGAGGACACAAGGAGTAAACATTGGGACTAAAATTGCCCAAGTCAATAGGGCGAACCTACAAGCGTGAGCGCGGCTGCCAGTAGAGGTGGCCGCTAAGTAAGAGCCCAGGGGGTCTGACAGGCAGTCTGACTAGGTCTGACTGACCTGCGGCCCCTTTGCGTGCTCCGCTCCGCTCAACCCTAAACGCAGCCAGCTCACATCCAGCCTACCCACGGACAGAAAACTAGCGAGTCAACCATCATCGCCATTAACGACATGAGGTCAGGCAAGGCCAGGGGGTCTCTGGTAGTCAAACCAAAGCCTACAGCAAAAACGAACGAAAAACAGGGAAATAGGAAGGGGCATAAGAAAAAGAAAAGGAAAATGAGCGCAAACTCGACTACCAGCACGGTGCTGAATCTCTCCGCATCAGATCAGGCACTGGAACTGAGCTATAATACAGCAGTGCAAGGATCCGCAATGGCCTTGATACCGGAGACTGCAGCAAGCACATCTCAAACCGCCAAAAAACTCTATCAACCCAAAATATTCACAAGGTTTGAATTCCTAAAGGATGCGGGTGCAGCAATATTCTCGAGCAACAGGCACCTGTCCAGTCTGCAAACACCACTGCTTCCGGCTGTCTTGGGATCAGCATGCCCTTCGCCACCACTGCTTGCACCCGAAGGCCCGTTGACACAAGGTGGCCCTTCGTCGGATCATGCGCACGGCAGCACCGCGGGGCACGGGAGTGCTAGCACTGCTCTGGAGACCTTAAGCGAAAGGAGGAAGTCATCTAACTCCGCTGCCTACAACCAGAAGACTCCGTACGTATACCCAGCTGGTTTGGTCCTTTGCAGTCAGGAAAACATTTTACCATCCCCACAAGATGACCTCAAAGTCAACCTGAATGAGAAACTCATTTTAGCCCAAAAACCCGCTGACAAACTAGACAGCTGTCCCACTGAAAGGGTCCTGGGGCAGGCCTACAGACATCAGCATCGTTCTAGCAAAAGAAACCGCACCATGTTCGGAGCTGGACTTGCAATTGAAGAGCCTTACCCATAGTACACCCATCAAGTCTCATCTAACGGCTGAGCGCGCTCTATCAACCACAGATCAGGAAACCCAAAATTCAGCAAAAAGAGCCTCTGGTGGGGAGGCTGTAAGTTCTCACGACTCCATTAGCAAAGCCGAAGCAAGAGCACTAGCGTCCCATCTCAACACACAAGAATGGGAAGATAGGCTAGCGACTTATACACCTGATCCAAAAGGGACTCATGCCCCTGACCTACCTTCGGCAGCTAAAAACCCAAACATGCCTGGCAATGACTCTAAAGAGAATGAGCGGAGAAAGGAACAAAACATCGGAACGTGGAATTCACTGCTAAATACAATCCAACTAGCAGTAGATACCCTGCAATACCAATCAGAGAAAATGGAGCTTCAACTCAATCTTCTCAATACACTGGCAGTCTTTACAGCTGGCATCGACAATAAGCTAGGCAACCTAAACAACCTGATTCTGAGAGCACAATCAAACACCTACCTGAGCTGCAATTGCAGCCAGGCATTAGACAAAGTAGCCTCACTGCCCTCAATGCTAACTGACCTAATAGGAGATATAAAGTCTCTACACAGAGGAAACGCAATTAAAGAAATGGGCACCACTAACCCTGAAGCAGGAGACATCAGGAGTGAAGCATCCAGAATCGCAGCAGAGCCAACCACCCACTCCGTACCCGCAAACGAAGAGACAACCCTAACGGGACAGGAGCCCTCGCAAAAACTCAACTCCAAACAGCGTCGTCAACAAAAAAGAAAAGGGCGCAAGTAAAAAACTGAAACATCCATGTCTAAATATTTTCCCATCTTCTATGACACAAAGGAGAGATCTTGGGATAACGCAAACAATGCCAACCCAACAGATAGCGAATACCACTCGCCCCTACGCACAAATCAGCAGCAGCACCAAACAAACAGTAGCCAGCCGAAACAAGAAGGGCAAGGGTCCCAAGGACCACGGGTAAGAGACCAGTCGGAACAAATAGCCGGAGGAAGAGAGGCGGCAGTAAAGATCAACCACCTCACACCACCAAACTGTGCCTAGAACAAGACAGCAAGGATCTCTGAGGAGCAAGCGGGAGTCTCAACACTGCAAAGCAAGGAGTCTCCTCACCAAATGGAAAGGGGAACATCAAAACTAACTACCAGTCAAGACTCGTCAACAACAAATGTTAACAACCACCCTCACAGGCTAAATGTTGAGGTGGGGATAGGAACGGAAAACTTGGACCATCGCTAAGCCAAATTCACGGAGCCCATGCCACAGATACATCGGTCTTCATCAATCACTCCGCTTCTAATCAAACTGAGCGTTCCCAAGCAAAACGGCCATCTGAAACACGAATAATAACAAAGCAAACGACTTCACTTAAAGCATCAACCTTCACTGCCGGCATGCCAGGGGAAGGTTCAACCTCTGTACCTCCCGAAGCTCACACAGGCCACGCATCATTAGCTCAAGTACATCATTCACAATACAAGGAGGGAGGAAGCACCAAACAAACAACAGAGATGTTGGTCTTTTTTCCAGAATATAAGTCACAAGGGCAGCATGACACGCTCAACCGTGGCAACATTCTGAAACTAATGGGACATATTCCCAGCCTGGAGGGGATAAGCACCAAGGACTTAATCTCGGTTGAATTCTTGCCCGCCGCCAATCCAAATAGCCCGGAGGGGACCAAGACCACCTGGTCTTCCAATAATGTTGCGGAGTCCATTGCAGCGGAAGCAGAGAGATTTAAGACCTGGGGCATCAAGCTAGAACCCATACTAAAACCAGCCTACCCGTCACCCTTTCAGAAGAGGACAAGCTCAAATCTGGAGGCAAGACAGGCAAATACTCTTAGCGTCCTTAAAGGCGCCTTGAGAAGCTCGCCCAAGAAAAGAGAGAACATACACTGGCAGCGTCCGGAAGATAGGCCGAGGGCGTTTTTGGGCTCTGAACTAGCACTCACATCAAGCGGGAGAAGCCCAGTTCAAAAGCACCATCAGATCCGCACTCCTATCATGACTAAGCCCCCAAGAGGAAGTCCGACAATTAAAAATACACGTAGCCCTCGGGGATGGACAGAAGCGAGCACAGGGGGGGCGCTACATCAAAACCGAGCACTAACAAGAGAAAGTCTCTCTCGAACGATCTTCATACGCCCCGAAGAGGCCTGATGCCACCAACAAATGAGAGATGGAATAAAGGGCAGTGCACCATCCATAGGCATCTGTTCTTGGAATATAAACGGCCTAACTTCAAAAATGGATGACCCAGAATTCCAAAAGTACATCTCTCTATTTGATATAGTAATGCTGCAGGAAACCTGGCTCACATCCACACAACACATCACAGGCTTCACTGGCTTTTGAACAGCAGCAGTTAGAACCAATAGATTTGGCCACCAGTCAGGAGGCCTGGCTACATACATATCCAACGCAACAATATCGTCGGCAGTTCTCATGAACTCATCCACATCCTCAACCTTAACAGTAAAAATAAAACTGAAGCTCGGTAACACAGAAGAAGAGATATGCCTTGTCAATGCATACGTCCACCCTAAACACAGAGGTAAAGACTCAAACACAATTTCCAATCAACTCACGGAGTATATCTCCCAGATGGAAAAGCCACTCTTTCTCCTGTCAGGGGACGTCAACCAAAATCTCCTTGGTTCATCAGCAGAGGAAGAGGTTCTGGCTCTGAATAACATTTACACCATACCACCACAAAGCTCCCCGCAAAACAGGAGAAAGCACCAACAAAATCCCTTTCTCAAAGACTTAGAATATTTAAATCTCCGGGCATTAAATGGCAGATTCATGACAGATCGTCCTCCAGTAGAAACATTCTACTCACATACAGCCAGCTCCATCTTGGACTATACATTTGCCAGTCTAGCACTCTTCCCCCACATCTTGGAATTTAGAATGGGGGACAAGGGAGAAAGTGACCATCGCCCCCAGGAATGCCACCTGACAATAAAGCTGCCTATTACAATTAGGCCAGACAAAATGCTAGGGGCGATCTACACCATCAATCGAAAAAGGATCAAATGCACACCATCTAACCTAACAACTCTGGCCGATACTGCCCTTCAACGATATAATATACACAAACCAATTTCGGCTGGGCATATCCCACACTGGGAGCAATACACATGATCTTTGCTAAAAGAACTAGCAACCAAGACCCCGGCAAAAACTAACTTGCACAATGTGAGCAGTAAAACCAACTCAAAAAAAGGACCAAGAATGGAATTAAGGCAGCATAAAAGATTAGTAAATTCGACCTTACGAATGCTCAGATCAGCCCCTGACAACACTCAGCTTCGGACAGTGTTGAAGAAACAAAGAACTGAGCTCAAAAGCATAAAATGGAACATAAAGAAAGATGCTGAAAATGAGACATGGGCAATATTACTACACGACAGCAAAAGTAGCAACAGCGCACGCTTCTGGCAATCAGCAAACAGGATCCTACGACCACAGCATAAAGAACTAGGCTCGCATATTCTGGAAGAGTCATGGATCACTTAGCTCTCTAGCCACTTTAATGACCAGCCGGAACACGCAGGAGCGCAAATAACGAACACCACAGAGCCTAACTCCACAACGTTCGTGCTGAAGGCTCAGATCAAGAGAGAGCAAAGCCCACCCAAAAACATCTTGGATACAACAGCCGACCAGCAAACAGCAATCATAAAAAAACAGATTCGCAAGGGCAGGAAGGAAGGCGCTCCGGGTCCAAACGGTATTCCGCCAGCCCTATTTAAGGAAAAAATCACAGAATGGGCTACCAATATGCAACCACTATTTGCGTAAGTAAGACTCTTAAACAAAATCCCAGAATCTTGGAGAGGGTCGACGATTGTCCCCATATTAAAAAAAGGCGACAAAACGGACCCTAATAACTACCGACTAGTAGCCCTCCTCGATAACGAGGCAAAATACTTTGCGGGAACTCTCTTAGAGGAAATTGCACAATGGGCGGATACAAATCAGATAATACCATTGAACCAGACCGGTTTCCGGAAAAATACTGGAACAGCTACCAATATTCTGGCCATCTCTCTAATGATCGATGCAGCAACAACAACAAAAACTGCTGCTGCACATGTGCTACATCGATTTCAGTGGAGCGTTTGATAACATCGAGAGAGGCAGACTTTGGGGGAAACTAACACAATGGGGAATACCGCAGCCGATTCTAAGCATGTTGAAGCTTCTACACTCTGATACTTGGGTGCAGGTGAAGCTAGGAGGCGGCACACACCTGTCATCTAAAGTTCGTACCACCAAAGGCCTGAAGCAAGGGTGCGTGCTTGCCCCAATATTATTCAATCTGTTTATGGCAGACTTATCAGACACACTCAACATATGCAACTCCGACTCCCCGAGGCTGGGGGGGAAAACTTTGAGCAACCTGCTGTATGCGGACGACGTTGTGCTACTTAGCCACACCTACATCGGCCTCCAGCAGCTTCTGATCCAAATGCACAGCTATGCCACGGAAAACAAGCTTAAAATAAATCTGAGCAAGACACGCACCATGTCGATCAACACCAAGAAGAAGTCTCATAAGACATGGGCATTAGGCGGTCAAAAAATAGAGTCAGCACTTGTTTATAAATACCTGGGAGTTCTCTTCGACAGAGATGGCACTTTTGCACAACAAAAGCAGGAAGCAAAAAGGAGAGGGGCGTGCATCGCCGTCACACTAAAAAACATAGCCAATCAACTGATGGGGCCAATTCTAACCCCCTATCTGAGAGTTATCCAGGCCAAGCTACTCCCCTCTATCTGCTATGGCAGTGAGGCGCTGCGTGGGAGAGACTCCAAGAACCTGGACACAATCCAGACAAAAGCCTACAGAAAAATGTTTTCCCTTCCGTCCTACACATCGCCGGCCCAACTTAGGCTGGAATTTGGATTGCAAAAGCAAGCCCTTGCCAGACAGGGAGCGTACATCAACTGCTGCCACAACCTCCGCTCGGCCCCCACCAACACTCTAACCTCGCTGCTATGGCAAGACATCCAAAATAAGAATACATCTCAGGCAAGATCCTACCTGAAGACTGCTCTGGTGGCCACTAATCTAACTGTGATTTGGGACATGCAACTCGGGCACAACTCATTTAAAAAACTAGTTTGGAAAACTGTTAAAACACTATCCTTACTAGAGGACAAGGCCACATTCGCCAAAAGAAACCATGCCTGGATGTCATTAAACTCTTATAAAACGCTGACACCACAACCCTACTTCAGCCAGGGTTATCCTAAGACAATAAAACTGAAGTTCTTGAAACATAGACTAAGGGTTCTGCCCAGCGGAGAGTATCTTCCACCATGGCTCAGGAGAAATGGCCACGAAGTTTGTCCGTTTTCCAAAATAGACAAGGGCGATATACTTCATCTGACCTGCCTTTGCGAAGAGCTACGGCAAGCCTGTCAACAGCTCTTGAAGGCCCAGCTTAAGCAGCTAGGAACTCGCACAAGAAGGCAAGCGGTTCTCGCCTGCCTGAACCCTTCGAACACGAAACTGAATTGCAGATACGTTAAGTTCCTTGCAATGATCGAGCAAAAATTGTCAAAACAAAAAACTTCCGAACATTGACACAGACAACATGTAGGCGGCCCACAGGACTCACAGGAATACGCTGCCCCGCCTTAAAGACAATTGCTCCTTGCTAATCAGACTGGGTTTTTCTGTGTATGCTTTTTAACGACGATAATAATGCACAAATCTTAATGATTTTTTAATGTCTATTTTTTACTTTTTATCTTATGTTTACTGTTTGTAATACGCTTTGCACTGGTTTTAATTAACTATGCCTAATAAACTTAACTTAACTTAACTCACCCAGCATTACAGCCTTTCTGTCCCCCCAGGGAGGGGGCAGAAAGACCACTAAACGCCAGGGTTTTTTTTTTGGCACATTTTTTTTAAGGGTGGGGTATGTCCGAAACAGGCACACCATGCCCCCACCCCCCTGCTACCATTACAGCCTTTCTGCCCCCCCTGGGGGGCAGATGGGGGCAGTATCCCTAACCTCCCCGCCGGAGGGGCAGAAAGCCCACTTGACGCTAGGGATTTTTTTGTGTGCAATTTTATTAGGGTGGGGGCTGCCCAAAATGGGCCCACCACTGCCCCACCGCCCACCACCGTTACAGTCTTTCTTCCCCCGGTAGGGGCAGAAAGCCCACTAAATGCCAGGGATTTTTTTTGCACAATTTGTTTTAGGGTGGGGGCTGCTCAAAATGGTCATGCCAATGCCCCCATCCCCCTGCCACCATTACATCCTTTCTGGCCCCCCCCGGGGGGCAGAAAACTCACTAAACACCAGGGATTTTTTTTTCCACAATTTGTTTTAGGGTGAGGGTTTCCTCGAAACAGGAACACCAATGCCCCACCCCCACACCACCATTACAGCCTTTCTGCCCCCCTACCGGGGGGGGGCAGAAATCCCACTTGACGCCCGCCAGGGATTTTTTTTGCGCATTTGGTTTTAGGGTGGGGGCTGCCCGAAACAGGCACGCCAGTTCTCCCACCACCGCCACCATTACAGCCTTTCTGCCCCCCCGGGGGACAGAAAGCCCACTAAACACCAGGGATTTTTTCCACAATTTATTTTAGGAGGGGGGCTTCCAAAATGGGCTTGCCAATGCCCCTAACCCTCCACAAAAATGACAGGTTTTCTGCCCTCCTGGGAGGCAGATGGGAGCTGTAGCCCCCTGTCCGAGAAACCAGGGATTTTTTTTGTTTTATTCGTGTAGGGGCTGCCCAAAAATGGGCATGACAATACTCCCACCCCAGCCCCAGAGAAATTCCAGTCTTTCTGCCCCCGGGAGGACAGATGGAGGCAGTGGCCCCTGAACTGCCCCCTGGGGGGGCAGAAAGCCCACTAGGCACAAGCAATTATGCAGGCTTTTGTTATGCATAGGGGCCGCCCAAAATGGTCATATCAATGCTTCCACCCACACACAAAATAGCCACAGTATTTCTGCCCCCTTGGGGTGATATCAGGACAAATCTCCTGCCCCGATTCCACCTTAACCCTGACTCCAGGCAGGTTGCTCCCCACACCGCACAACTCCACCTGTCTGAGCCAGTGCCCCCAGCCCTGCTGTTCCCGCGTGACCAGAGTTCTTTTTTAAATTGTGATAATGGTGCCTGTGTTAATGGTGCTGTGTTTCTCCTCTGTACTACGCCCGTTTTTTGTTTCTGTTGCCCAGCGCTTGTAACGTTCTTCTATTGTCTCCCCCTGTTTTGCCTTTCTAGTTTTCACCTCACCGCTCATGCCCATTCCCAGTTTCCGCCGCTGCGTCCCCTGTGGCCCTGCCCCCCTCATCTCCCATTGGCCTCCCCGCTCCCGCCTCCCAGATGCACCTCCCTCTCACCTCCCACCTCCTCCACTACGACGCAAGCACCCTTCACGCACTGACTTCCAGACGAGAACACACCTGCTACCAAGCAGCCCTGAAGAGCACCCAAGGACCCTTCACCTGCCAGAACTGCAACTTCACCAGCACCCAGCCCGCGAAACCGCCATCCAAAGAACCCAACTATCTCAGATGCATCCTCCTCAACACCCGCTCCACCCGCAAATATGTCATCGAACTCTGGGACCTTCTTGACTCTACCTCCCCAGATGTGGCCTTCCTGACAGAGACCTGGCTGAACCCCACCTCAGCCCCTGGCACCGCCATAGCCATCCCGGACGGCTACAAAATCACCTGCCGGGACCGTACCAATGGCGTAGGAGGAGGAATCGCCATCGTCTACAGGAACACCCTCAGAGTCTCGACCAACACCGACGACACCCTCAGCACCGCCGAACACCTGCACTTCCAGATCCACACCGATCCTAACACTACCCTCAGAGGAACACTCGTCTACAGACCACCTGGATCTCGACCATAGTTGAGCTACTGCATCGCCGACTTCGTCAGCACACACGACCTCGCCTCCATGGACTACATCTGCCTCGGGGCTCTGAACTTCCACCTCTAGAACAACAACGACACCAACTCCACCCCCCTGATCGACAACGTCGCCAACCTCGGCCTCAGACATCTCGTGACAGCACCCACCCACACCGCCGGCCACACGCTCAACCCGATCTTCACCGCAAGCCCCCACGTCTCCTTCAGCCACACCTCCAAACCCCACTCGACCAACCACCACTGCATCCACTTCACCTTCAGGAAGCCCACCACGCACCACTGCACCCAACAGATACCTCGACGCTGCTGGAGCAAAGTCACTGAAGACCAGCTAACCAACACCCTCACCCAGAGCCCACCCACAAACTTCACCGACCCCGACATCGCCGCATGAAACTTCAGACAATGGATCGACAACTGCGCCAACACCCTCGCCCCACTCAAGACACCCTCCAATAGCCACACCAGCAAGAAAGCAACCTGGTTCACCGAAGACCTTCAGGCCTCCAAACAGAAATGACGAAAACAGGAGAAGAACTGGCTCAGCGAACAAACACCGGACAGCTATGCAGCCCGCAAGAACGCCACCCGCAAACACCACCAACTCATCAGAGTCGCCAAGAGGGCCTCATTCAAAGACTGCCTAGATAACAACGTACACAACAGCAAAGAGCTCTTCAACATCCTGTAGGAACTCTCCAACCCTAGCTCTAACACCAACCGCATCCCACCCTCGCAAGATCTATGCGACTCGCTGGCCACCTTCTTCCACCGCAAGATCACCGACATCCACAATAGCTTCAATGCCACGACCACCCCAACAACCACCGCCCCACGACCACCACCTGCACCAACCGCCTGCTCTCCTGGATCATAAGTGTGGCAGGGTATGCTCAGACGTGAGTCCCTTGCTCACTTTGCCACTGGATTCAAGCAAGCCGGGCTGAAGACGGCTGGAATGCCAGAAACCGGTCCTCGGAATCTTGTTTCCGCTCTAGGGAAGGCATGGCTTGGCAGTTCGGGCTGGACTGTTCCCATGAGGCACAGGGTCAGATTGATTTGCATGTAGCCATGTCTGAACCTCGGGTGGCAGAGTGGGTTAAAGAACAGTGATGGATTAAACCCAGATCTTTTGATAGGGTGTGAGTGTTTGATTGGTTCAGATGCTCCATCCATTACCACCCCCTTTTGTACCGCTTTTGGCTGCCATAAGTGTGGCACGGTATGCTCAGACATGAGTCCCTTGCTCACCTTGCTACTGGATTCATGCAAGCCGTGTTGAAGACAGCTGGAATGTGGAGTTCTGGACTTTTTGGTTCCGTCCAGAGGTGTCAGGGATAACACCCGAAGACCCCGGAGTTCTACTGGTCTCGGTGCACAAATAAACAGAAACACAGGCTTCTCGATGGTGGCGTCAAAGACCAAAGGTTTATTACTGCAGGGACACAGAAGTCACAGAAACTACACACGGGCAGTATCTAGGAGCCTGTTCCATTTGCACAAAGTGGGTTGCTCCTTATATACTAAATTTTAGGCTTGGGGCAAATTCTTTACATGCTAGTACATTTCTAAACCTTTGTGTCCTAAACAATAAATATTTGGTGTTGCACAGGAATCGTCAACAATATCTGATGTCAAAACATTACGAACGAGGGGTTCCCACTGTTCCATCATAATCCCATGTCAACTTTTCATTCAAGAGCCGGACCGCCTCATCGTAAATTTCGTTACCTCCCCCTAATAAAGGCCCAGAAGGAAAGGAGCAGAGCCAGGTGCAGAAGATAGAAAAGCAGGATAAGAGATGTTTGTGGGTCGTAAATGGGCAAGGCTACCAGCTTCGGCCGCCTAATCATGATCAGGCCAACGAACACGAGAACCAGTATAGCAGGACTGGCCTCAGGCAGAGAAGGCAGTTTCTGTCGAGTAATGCTGCCATGGCGTGTTCTGTCCTAAGGTGCACGTGTCACCAGCAAGGTGAAACTCCGGCTAAAGCTTACGTGTCCTTAAGTGAAAGAGGTCACTGCGTGTCCATTGACTATGTGAGGGCAAGAAATACAAAATGGCTGCCGTAATCTAAGATGGATGCCATGGGTAGATCAGAAATGTGTTCATAACAGGAGTGCTCTTGCTCGTAGCATAGCGAAAACACCAGGATATGCTAAATGGATCATTTGCGGTTCACTGATACCAAAATTATGTATTTACGACAATATTGAAAACACGGGTTCAAATCGTCACGGAACCTCAGACCCTCCTTTTGCCCTTACATAGGCAATTACTCAGTCTATGTCAGAGTCTATCTCTATGCTCATCAGGTCAGTGACATGTTGTTGTATCATCATCCTTTCTCGCACCTTTCCTCCAAACGCAGGTGGTTTTCTGAAACAGGTTGCAGCACAGAGACTACACAAAGCGGGACCACATTGGATAATAAGGCAGCACGAGAACAGGAATACTAGGATGATACCAATGACCATCAGAACCTTCCATCCCCACGCTGATAGTAGAGTCCAAAGCCACTCCAATAAGGACCAGTTTCCCTTGTCTACGTGTATAGAGTCGGAAATCTTGTGTAGCTTAGAGATCGCTTCATAGACAGTCGGAGCATTATTGGGAATAAAAACACAGCAGCTCGATTGGATCATTCTGCATACCCCACCTCGATCTGCAAGTATTACGTCTAGAACCATACGGTTCTGCAACGTCATGAGACGATCCGCCTGAAGCTCAGCTGTTAAGTTACTAAGGGAACCAGCAGTTTCTGTAATAGTAGATTCAACTACCCGTGTTAGTTGATGTAGATTTCTACTATTGGCCATAGGCCCCCAGAACGGAAGGAAACCTTTGAAGAAGTCTCTAGCTTCCTGACCAGCGGTGTCTTCCTTGCTGAAAACACCTCTTGCTACTCTGGTCTTGTGATAATCTGAAGAAGCAGTGTACGTTGGAGGCAACAGTCGAGCAATATAACATTAACCTGAAAAGTCAGCAGGCAACCATGTATACGCTCTGTCTTGACAGATGAAGTAGGTACCCCTAGCAGTAAGAAAGGCAGGGGAAGAGTTAGACGGAAACGCGTAAGTCTCAACGCACTCACTTCTCCCTAGCCGAGCTCTCGGATTTCTCCCATTTCCTTGCAAACAGACTTGACCTCGGTGAGGCACGACCCAAACTGGAGTGGAGCTCTTACGCTTGCTTTCTCCCAAACTAATGCGATACTCTGTAGAATTCCAACTCAAATATACCCGTAATTCATCTCTAGGGTAAGATGGAGTATTATTGACGTCTTTAATCATGTCAATGATTGCCTGAACTAAAGCTTTATTGGCAGAGTTGTATTTAGTGGAACGTGGTGGACGCGGAGGATAGGTCTCAAGGGCATAGGAAAAATGGTCTGAAAGGCCTGAAATGATCCATTATAGCTAAAAGGCAAGACTAGATAGGAATGCCTTTATCCATAGTGTGGGGTATCAGGCCACACACCCAGCAGTCTGTTGTGTTAACTACCAGTTGGTGTTGATGCAAGAGCTGTACAAAAGTGTTATTAATGAATTCTGAGCGTCGAGCTTGTTCGTGTTCAGGAAACGAGTGAAAAGAATGCATAGAAGCAACAGTAGAAGAAACAGGATCAAGGGGAGGTACTGTAGTTGTTACCGGTGTAAAAATTAGATGCACACCAAAGACGATTCCACCCACCAACGTTATTAAAACAATCAAAAACGTAATTGCACATTGCATCAAAAAGCATTTGCTATGAAGAATCTTGTAAAGTCTATTTCTGCGAACATAAATTACATTCTCTCGTTGCAGCTCAGGAAGCTCCATCTTCTACAATCCGCTTGCGACCACTGATGATGTGTACATAGATGAAAATGCCTCTATCAGCCCTGGGAGTTCCCAGAACTAACAGAAAGATCGACCTTGTGTCTGACCCTCGCAGATTCAACTAGGCACACAGCCACGACCCTACGGCTACCCAGACGGCAAGGCAATTTGAAACAACAAAACAATACAAAGTATTAGCAAACTTCCTGGCTGGAGGCAATGTATCAAAATTAAAAATGTGTAAAATAGGCAGTTTCCTGCTTTATTTGTCCATATTGCGAGATCGTAAATTGTATCTCAATTTTGCAGGAGCTGTTTGATCTGGAAACAGTGTATTTTCAGCAGGGGTTGCAATGTTCAAGTTCGCAGATGGCAAATGTTCTTTTGATGCAGAGGACAAATGTTCAGAGTTCAAAGGAGCATTTTCAGAAGGGGAGTCAAAGTTCGAGGAATCAGTGATTAGTTCTGCTTCGCTGAAAGGGATGAACCTGGGGACTTGTTCAGTTTCAGAGGCACCGATTCCTTTCTTCACCCAGTTGTCATAAGGAAGCGGCAGAGGTACACACTTGACATGCGTTGTATGGATCCAGTTCTTTCAACCAGCCACACGAATAGCAGTTCTCGTTGCCAACAACACTTGAAATGGTCCGACGAATCTGGGTTGGAGATTTCTTGTCCGTGCAAAATTTCGGATGACCACTTGGTCTCCTGGTTTCAGCTGATGACCTGGACTCTCCGGTGGCTTTGGCAATGCATCGAAAACCTGTTGGTGAATAAGACTCAATTTAGCAGTCAAGTCGAAAAGGTAATCAATTAACATTGGGTATTCCAGCTGTTTAAATTCCTTCGGTCTAGGTACCCCCCAAACATTTGCAGGACGACCAAAAACTATTTCATACGGACTAAGCCCTACTCTAGAATGCACAGTCGCTCTTGTGGATAACAGAGCCAAAGGTAGTGCATCTGGCCAGGACAAACCCGTGGATGCTTGTATCTTAGCAAGTTTCAGTTTGAGGGTGCCATTGTAACCCTCAACTAAACCAGCAGACTGGGGATGATTCGCACTGTGAAACTTCTGTTTTATCCCTAAGCCGGCACACACACTCTGCATAACTTTCCCTACGAATTCACTTCCATTATCTGACCATACAATCCGTGGCATTCCAAATCTGGGGAAGTATTCTTTGAGAAGGATTTTGGCAGTGGACAAGGCAGTATTGTCCTTTAGTGGATATGCTTCGATCCATCTGGAAAAAGCACAGACTACCACTAGGACGTACTTTAGATTATTGCAACGATCCATGTGAATGAAGTCTAACTGAATCACTTCGAAGGGGCAAGAAGGAGGAGCGAAGTGACCAGCAGGTGTGGGGATTCCCTTGCCAGGATTATGCATCAGGCATACCATGCAATTTCTCACCACTCTCTCTGCACACTTACTAATCCCATCATTCTTCCAGACTAGAGCCAACATCTTACAAATCCCTTTAGAACTGATGTGCGCTGCTCCATGCGCCATAGTTACTACTGCAAGCACATACGCATCAGGCAACATCCAACGCTGTTGCTCAGACAAATCAATCCAACACCCACTCGAGTCCAATTTACCCATATTCTCTCTCCATGCAAGCTTTTCCTCCTCCGTCGCCTCTTTCTGAATTTCTTTCACGCTTTCCACTGTGTCCTCACACATTCCAGACTCAGAAATCCATATTGCAGACGTTGCAACATACATTCTACTCATCATATTCCTAGCTGTCTGTTTAGCGGTCTCATCAGCAAAAGCATTTCCACGACCAACATCATCCGTGATTGCTTTATGAGCACTGCACTTCACAATCGCAACTTCAGTCGGCAAGGTTAGAGATTCCAACAAGTCATTAACTAGCTGACCATGTTGAATCTTAGTCCCATGGGACGTAATGAAACCTCTCTCTTTCCACAAACGGCCAAAACTATGGGCCACGCCGAACGCGTACTGACTATCTGTAAACACATTCACTCTCTTTCCCTTAGCTAAAACACACGCTCTCGTTAGTGCAATTAATTCCGCAGCTTGGGCAGAATTCTGACTCACTCTCGCAGTCTCCACAATCGTACTCAAAGTCGTTACTGCATAAGCAGCAGTCACATCACCATTCTCCAATTTAAAGCAAGACCCATCAACATACAACGTGCCATCTGGATCTGACAACGGAGTGTCTTTAAGATCAATTCGTCCTTTTGTCTCTTCCTCGGTTCTGAAACAACAGTCATGTGGTTCCGAATCACTCGACTCCTGATTAGTCGGCAACAATGTTGCTGGATTCAATACATTGCATCTTTTGATCTGAATATGGCTCGCTAGCAGTGTCAGCTCGTAGCCTGATAATCTAGCACTGGTAAGGTGTTGCGTCTTGGTTCGGTTCATGAGTGTATCCACGGCATGTGGAACCATGACCACTAGCATGTTGTTCATCACCAAACCAGCAGATTGTCGAATGGAAGCCGCAGCTGCTGCTGTAGCTCTCAAGCAACTAGGCAACGCTCTAGCTACCGGATCTAATGTTGATGAAAAATACGCACAAGGGCGTTCTTTATCACCAAATCTCTGTGTCAGAACACTCAACGCGCAACCTTCTCTCTCGTGGACATAGAGCGTGAATGGCTTGCTGTAGTGAGGTGTACCCAACACAGGAGCTGAACACAGTGCATTTCGTAACTCAGAAAAACTCTCCTGACATTCGGCAGACCATGGCATCGGACTCGGAACACCTTTCCCAGTCAAAGCTACCAATGGTTTTGCCAAAAGAGAAAAATTTGGGATCCATTGCCTACAGTATGAGGTAATACCTAAAAAGGCACGTACTTCTCTCTGTGTGCTAGGAACATTCATCTGAGTAATTGCGTTTATTCTCTCTGGGGTCAACTTTCTTCCCTCCTTTGACAAGAGATGACCTAGGTAGGTCACTTCTTGGCAACAGTATTGCATTTTCGAAGGTGACACCTTGTGATTCAAACTAGACAAATGATGCAATAAGGAAATTGTAGCTGCTTTGCAAGTTTCCTTGTCATCGGCAGCCACTAGAAGATCATCGACATATTGCACTAAAGCAGAACCAGGAGGAAGTACAAAGGAATCTAACTGACTTTTTAATGCCTGGCTGTAAATGGATGGACTCTCACAATAGCCTTGTGGAGCATGTTTAAACCTGAAGCTTCGACCTCCTAGAGAGAAACCGAAAATATCTCTGCTTTCTTCGGCTATCGGAATGCTGAAAAAGGCATTCTTCAAGTCGATAACTGAAAACCATGTGGCTGTAGCAGAAATCAACGTTAACAATACAGTTATGTCTGGAACCACAGGAAACTGTGGAATCACAATTTTGTTAACCTCTCTAAGATCAATTACAAACCTATAGACTGGAGGCTTTGAAGGATCAGTACGTTTCAGAATTGGCAATACAGGACTGTTACAGACATTTCCTCTAGTTTCTTCTACTATGCCTTTCTTGATCAAATCTTGCACAATCAATAAAAGCGCACGTTCACCTTCACTAGAGATCTTGTATTGTGGGATTCGTGGAAATTTGACATTCGCTTTCAAAGTGACTACATATGGTGGAATTTCTAAAAGACCTACATCGTTAGGACCAGTCACCCAAAGAGTATCAGGGAGAGAACGCAGCTCTGGTGGGAGCGCATCCATCGACTAGTACATCGGAGAGATGATTCTTTTACCCAGTGTAAGCTGTACTCCTGCCGGAGAACAGTACAATGTCGCATACAGGTGTTTTAACAAGTCTAAACCAAGCAGATTTTCATTACAACCAGTCGTCAAAATCAAGGGTGCTTTCAATTGACGGGGTCCAACAGAAATAGACAAAGGACCAGATATGGGGTTGTAAACAGGGGCGCCTGAAAAACCTACAGAAACATTTGTTAAGCCAGACAAAGGTGCGCCAGGGAGTTTCGCATGTATGATAGAACTTTTTGCTGCACCAGTATCCAACAGAAACGGTTCGACTACACCTGATGTTGCTACTGCGACATAAGGCCCACTCTGATCTACTGGAACTGATACTACTCCCTCTCTTTGTCCATGGCTGTCCTAGTACTCACTTTGCTGAAATTCCTCACTAACTTCACAGTAGTCTTCAACATGATACTGTTGAGATCTATTTTGTTGGGCAGACTGTCCATTTCGCTGATCAAAATGATTAGAAGGGTGATCATTCATCTGTGGAGGCATAGCACCTCGTCCTCGACCTCTAGAATTTTGCATAGAACCACCACGACCTCTCTGAGCTGCTGCAGCATTATTTTGCGCTAAGACTGGACACTCATTTTTATAATGACCTTCCTTCTTACAATAAGCACACTGATTCCTTTGATATTGCGGTCTCTGAGAACCATAATCTGTCCTTTGATATGACCCTTGCTGTGTATTAGTCTGATTCGTGCGAGGCGGATATGCTTGTTGCAGGAGAACTTTAGTTTTTAAATCTTTCGTTTTCTTCTCTGACTTTTCCTTCTCCTCTTTATCCCTATTTTCATAGTACTGGGCAGTTGCAAGTATTTGCGCAGTCGTAGAGACAGCCCACGCACTCTCAGAATCTTTCAATTTATTACTAAGCTCTGGTAACAGATTGTGCACAAATTTATCAACAAATAATCTCTGTCCTCCTTCCGTGCTCATATCCTGACCACTGTGATCTACGAAAGTCTCTTCAAACCTTGTGAAAAAGTCGGAGACACTTTCGTCCTTCTTCTGCCTGCATGCGGACAACTTGTCCCAGTTAACGCGCAATTCTGGCATCAGAGTCTTCATTAAGTCGATTATTCCACCCGGTAAATCAGCAATTAGAGGTTCGGGTTTGGAACCACCTATTTGTTGACCATCCGCTGCAATTATAGCTGCCCAATCACCACCTAGAGCAACTGGATGATTCTCTTTACGAATTTTAGCCCAAATCGGTTGCGGTACTACATTACCAAATAACATGTCAATGTCCGCCAAATTCATCACACAAGCTTCAACTGTCTGCGCTAACTCTTTGTAATATCCGGCTGGATTCTTACGCGGATCAGGCAAGGCCTGTTTTACTGCTAACACTTCAGCTCGCTTCCACGGAATGTGTATCCACACTCTCTGGAATTGCGCCGGGGCGGCAGCAATACCATTCGGTATGTCAGCTTGCACAGCTTCGCGCCAAATTGGAGGAACCTCCCTCATTGGATATTGGCGATTCTGCTTCGTACTACGTTTCTCTAACTCCCTCGGTGAACGAAACGATGGATCATTCCTATAACCTAAAATCAGTTCCATCGCTTCCTTTATATTTTGACCAACTATCATACCTGCAGCAAATTCTTTCTGGACTTGAATTAATTCGTCTAAATTTGATTCAGAGTCATCCTCTTCCAATACCTCACGCAAAAGGGAGCACATTTCATCAAACACATATCGCTGTGTCGGTTCATTCCATTGCATAAATGTATCTAATACATCTCTAGTACTATATCTTCCACTTTTCGAAATCCATCTAAGAGCTGTGGAATCTAATATTCCCCGTTCTTCAGTACTGGGAAGCTGACTACGTCTCTGAACAGAGTCAGAGGCAGGAGTCTTAATTAAAGTTTTATAGAAGGGAGATAGAATATTAGAGACAGAATCAGTTATTCTCCGACGAACAGAAAGCGGAGTCATAATGCTAGCAGAAGCAGTAAGGAAAGTAGCAGTTGGAACAGATAAAACAGGAACAGTAGAAGTAGCTGGCAAAGTAGCTTGTGAAACAACAGGTGTAAGCGATGCAGGTATAGGTAAAGAAGCCGGCAACCCTGGAAGAGGGGGTGCCGAAGGAACATTAATGTTGACCACAGGAGGTACAGGAGCTTGATTCAGGGGAGCAGGAGCAGGAATACCAGGCTGTCCAGCAACCGGTAATTGAACATTCGGTAAAGGTGGAGCCGTATCACCCTGTGCATACGGTGGGGGTGACCGTAACAAGTAAGACAACAGAGGATCGTTTTCGGGGTCTTCTACTATCTTAGCTGTACTCGATGGCAAGGCAGGATAGCACTTGTCTATCGCTAAATTACGCTCTCTATTGGCCACCTCCATTGCTTTCTCAGACTCGTTGAGTTGCAGCTGCTTAGCAGACTGTTCTAAAGTCAACTCTTGCTCTTTCTGTTCTTTCTTCAACTTTTTAATTTCTCTCTGTTTAGATTCCTTTCGCCAATAACGGAAAGAATCAAACATTGCCGGCCGGGCTTTCTTCTTAAACAATTTCATTTCCAAATTATCAAGAACTTCGGGTTCAAAACTACCATGCAGTGGCCAACTAAGGACACCGTCTTTCTCTGTATATCGGATCCACACCTCATTATAAGATATAGGACCCACACCAAACTTACAATACAAATCATAAAGAGGAGTTCCAATCGGAGGAACCAGACATGAGTCCTCCAACCGGGAATCCTGATCCAGCACGGTCGCTCCCCCCACGCTCCCTGATCCCAGCTCCTGCTCACGCTCTGGCTTGCTGGTGAGACCGAGACTGCAGATTTGGAAGTGATTCAATTTATTTAAATCACCTCGCGCTGTTGTATATTTATTTAACTTGACTCGCGCTGTGCATTAATTATTTATTTCGACTCGCGCTGAGATTAAATTATTTATTTCGAGTCGCGCTGGGATTTAATTATTTATTTACAGTTGCGCTGGGATTTATTTAATTAATTTTACTTAACGCTGGAAACTGATCTGTGCCCCCGGTGCCGTGGTGCATCTGCTGCCCCTGCCTTAGTCTCCCTTTGACCCTCCATCTTGTTTACTCGCTCCCTGGCCCGCCCCTCCTCCCTGCTACCGCCTCCCAGCTGCTGCCCCTCCCACGCTCCGCCCCCCTCCACCTTCCATTTATGGCCAATGCCCCCACGCGCAGCGTCCACGCGCTACGGCCGCGCCGAAGGTGCGCCAAAGGTAAGCCCGTCTACGCCCGTCCGCACCTGGACCGCGCCTAGCGCCAGAGCCCCTGGTACACGTAATGCCCACCCCTCCCGCATTACTTATGATGCCACCACCCTCCTAGCCCTTAACCCCGGCCGCTCCCCCAACTGCATCCAAGCCGCCCCTGGACACACCCATGGACCCTTTTCCTGCTACTCCTGCAAGTTCGACGGCACCAAGAACAACTCCTCATCCACGAACACACAACAGATATCCATTCCCAACCACCTACAATGCATCCTGCTCAACACCCGCTCGGTCCACAGACACGTCATTGACCTCTGGAATCTACTCGACACCATCTCTCCAGACGTCGCCTTCCTAACAGAAACATGGATGAATACCTCTTCAGCCCCAGACATCACCATTGCCATCCCGGAAGGCTATAAGATCACTCGCAAGGACCGCACCGGCCACACAGGAGGAGGCATCGCTATCGTCCATAAGAAATCCATCTGCATCTCAACCAGCTCAGACGTCAATCTCGCCAACTCTGAACACCTTCACTTCCAGATCCACATCGACCCCAAGACCACACTCAGAGGCACCCTCCTTTACAGGCACAATTTAGTGAAGACATCACGGACTTCATCACTCCACACGCGCTCCCCTCCGAGGACTACATCCTTTTGGGAGACCTCAACTTTCACCTTGAAAAGAACATCGACCGCAACAACACCACCCTTTTGGACAACCTCGCAAACCTCGTACTTAAACAACTTGTCACTACCCCCACCCACATCGCAGGTCACACACTCGACCCCATCTTCACCTCCAGCAAGCATGTTTCCTTCAGCCACACCACAGCTCTACTTTGGACTGACCACAGCTGCGTTCACTTCACCTACAACAAGCCTACATCCAACAACCACCCCGACCCACATTGCAAAGAAACTGGAACAAAATCACCATCGACCAGATCTCATCATCGCTTCTTCAAAAGCCCCCCGCCCAATCCTCCAACTCCGACCAAGCAGCCACCAACCTCACCCAATGGCTATCCAACAGCGCCGACACCCTAGCACCACTGAAAAAATGACAAATCAAACTAGGCAGCAAGAAGGCCTCCTGGTTCAACAATGACCTTAAGAAATCCAAGAAATTCTGTCGCTCCCTCGAGAAGGCCTGGAAAAAAGACCCAACCACCAGCACCAAGGACGCCTTCAAAAACGCCACCCGCATACACCACCAACTAATCCGAAATGCCAAGAAAGCAGCCTTTAAGGACCGTCTAGATAACAACACCCACAACAGCAAGGAATTATTCAACATCGTCAAGGAATTAACCAACCCATCAGCCAACTCCAACGACATCACCCCCTCTCAAGCCCTCTGCGACTACCTAGCCTCATTCTTCTACAACAAAATTGCAGACATCCACAACAGCTTCGACAACCAACCCGGAGATCAACACACCCATTCCCCTGCAGGACCCCCTCCCCCTCTGAACATCCTCAATGACTGGAAGCCAATCTCTACTGAGGACACCATCCGTCTGATGAACTCTATCCACTCAGGATCCCCCACAGACCCTTGCCCTCATTACATCTTTAACAAAGCAGACTCCATTATTGCACCGCACCTCCGAGACGTCATCAACTGCTCCCTCAACTCCGCAACCTTCCCAGTAAGTTGGAAACATGCCGAACTCAGCGCCCTCCTGAAGAAACCCACAGCTGACCCCACCAAACTCAAAAACTATCGCCCTATCTCACTCCTTCCATTCCCGGCCAAAGTCATCGAGAAAGCTGTCAACAACCAACTCGCCGCATTCCTCGAAACCAACAAATCCCTCGACGCCTCACAATCCAGCTTCCGAGCCAAGCACAGCACCGAAACCGCCCTCATCGCTGCAACAGACGACATTCGGACTCTACTGGACAATGGAGACACAGTCACCCTCATCCTCCGCGACCTCTCCGCAGCCTTCGACACAGTCTGTCATAGCACCCTTTTACAGCGCCTCAGAAACGTCGGAATCCAAGGAAAAGCACTGGAATGGATCACCTCGTTCCTCACCGGAAGAACCCAGAGAGTCCGCCTTCCACCATTCAAGTCAGAGGCTACTGAAGTCATCTGCGGCGTACCTCAAGGGTCCTCTCTCAGTCCCACCCTCTTCAACGTTTACATGAGCCCCCTCGCGACCATCGCACGTCAACATAACCTCAACATCATCTCCTACGCCGACGACACTCAACTGATCCTATCACTCACCAGAGACCCTAACACAGCCAAAACCAACCTACACGAAGGAATGAAAGAAGTAGCCGAATGGATGAAGCACAGCCGTCTGAAACTGAACTCGGACAAAACAGAAGTCCTCATCTTAGGTACCTCCCCCTTTGCCTGGGACGACTCCTGGTGGCCAGAGGCCCTTGGAAAAGCACCCATCCCGACAGACCACGCACGGAACCTGGGCGTCATCCTGGATTCCTCACTCTCGACAAGTCAACGCCGTCTCCTCATCTTGCTTCAACATTCTTTGCATGCTCAAAAAAACATTTCGCTGGATCCCTACCGAAACTAGAAAAACAGTCACCCACGCCCTGGTCACGAGCCGACTGGACTACGGAAACACCCTCTACGCCGGCACCACCAGAAAAAACTACAACGCATCCAGAACGCCTCAGCCAGGCTCATATTAGACATCCGGCGTAAAGAACACATCTCTGATCACCTGAAAAACCTCCACTGGCTCCCCGTCAATAAGAGAATCACTTTCCGGCTCCTAACCCACGCACACAAAGCACTCTACGAAATCGGACCCGAATGCCTCAACACACGACTATCCTTCTACACCCCCTCCCGCCAGCTACGATCCTCCAACCAAGCCCTTGCCACTGTACCTCGCATCAACAAAACCCCCATGGGAGGTAGATCCTTTTCTTACCTAGCAGCTAAAACTTGGAACTCACTTCCCACTCACCTTCGCCTTACTCAGAACCACCTAACATTCAGAAAGCAACTCAAAACATGGATATTCGACAAGTAACTCCCCACCCTTCTTCAAGCGCCTTGAGACCCTCCGGGTATGTAGCGCGCTATACAAATCTTTTGACTTGACTTGACTTGACTTGTTGCAACCAAAACACGACAGCATACAATTTTTCCGACTTACCATTTTATAATCCGGAACACAGAACAGACAAATCACAAACAAAAGGTGCGCACTCGAACCAAGAACTTAGGCCTACCAAAGCGAACAAATGTATCGATACCCAAACTAAACCAAAAGATTATCGTAACTAGAACAACCAGTGATAATCTTACGAAACCAAACCAAACCAAGAACTAAAAGGATTATCCAAACAGGAGCAACCCTTACGAAGTAACCAACTAGCAACCACTTAATACTTAACTGAGGCACTGAAGACGTCACCAAGGAGAAACCCGTCACGTCTCGCCGTACTAAGGACTGCACCTCGGGTCCAAGAGAGGGCGACGGTCAAGGCAACGGACCACTGCAGCCGTCCGAACGGGAACCCTCGTGGAAGAGAACGTCGGGCCACTTTTGCGATATGCCGGGATCGATGAAGTGGGGCGCCTCCCTCAGGAATCTTCACACGAAGCTTCTCGAACTCTTCAGGCTTTTGGACCGGTACCGAATGACGTCGCCCCACGTTGGGCGCCAATTGGAGTTCTGGACTTTTTGGTTCCGTCCAGAGGTGTCAGGGATAACACCCGAAGACCCCGGAGTTCTACCTGTCTCGGTGCACAAATAAACAGAAACACGGGCTTCTCGATGGTGGCGTCAAAGACCAAAGGTTTATTACTGCAGGGACACAGAAGTCACAGAAACTACACATGGGCAGTATCTAGGAGCCTGTTCCATTTGTACAAAGTGGGTTGCTCCTTATATACTAAATTTTAGGCTGGGGCAAATTCTTTACATGCTAGTACATTTCTAAACCTTTGTGTCCTAAACAATAAATATTTGGCATTGCACAGGAATCGTCAACAATATCTGATGTCAAAACATTACGAACGAGGGGTTCCCACTGTTCCATCATAATCCCATGTCAACTTTTCATTCAAGAGCCGGACCGCCTCATCGTAAATTTCGTTACCTCCCCCTAATAAAGGCCCAGAAGGAAAGGAGCAGAGCCAGGTGCAGAAGATAGAAAAGCAGGATAAGAGATGTTTGTGGGTCGTAAATGGGCAAGGCTACCAGCTTCGGCCGCCTAATCATGATCAGGCCAACGAACACGAGAACCAGTATAGCAGGACTGGCCTCAGGCAGAGGAGGCAGTTTCTGTCGAGTCATGCGGCCATGGCGTGTTCTGTCCTAAGGTGCACGTGTCACCAGCAAGGTGAATCTCCGGCTAAAGCTTACGTGTCCTTAAGTGAAAGAGGTCACTGCGTGTCCATTGACTATGTGAGGGCAAGAAATACAAAATGGCTGCCGTAATCTAAGATGGGTGCCATGGGTAGATCAGAAATGTGTTCATAACAGGAGTGCTCTTGCTCGTAGCATAGCGAAAACACCAGGATATGCTAAATCGATCATTTGCGGTTCACTGATACCAAAATTATGTATTTACGACAATATTGAAAACACGGGTTCAAATCGTCACGGAACCTCAAATGCCAGAAAACGGTCCTCGGAAGCTTGATTCCGGTCCAGGGAAGGCAGGGCTTGGCAGTTCGGGCTGGACTGTTCCCATGAGGTTCAGGGTCAGACTGATTTGCATATAGTCATGTCTGAACTGGGGTGGCAGAGTGGGCTAAAGAACGGTGATGGATTAAACCCAGATTTTTTGACCGGGTGTGAGTGTTTGATTGGTTCAGATGCTCCGTCCATTACCACCCCTTTTTGTACCGCTTTTGGCCGCCATAAATGTGGCAGGGTATGCTCAGACATGAGTCCCTTGCTCACTTTGCCACTGGATTCAAGCAAGCCGGGCTGAAGACAGCTGGAATGACAGAAACCGGTCCTCGGAAGCTTGTTTCCAGTCCAGGGAAGGCATGGCTTGGCAGTTCGGGCTGGACTGTTCCCATGAGGCACAGGGTCAGACTGATTTGCATATAGCCATGTCTGAACTGGGGTGGCAGAGTGGGCTAAAGAACGGTGATGGATTAAACCCAGATCTTTTGATTGGGTGTGAGTGGTTGATTGGTTCAGATGCTCCGTCCATTACCACCCCCTTTTGTACTGCTCTCCTGGACCAGCATCAATGACGAGGATACCAGCGAGATCATGAACACCATTCATTCCAGATCTGCGCTAGACCCATGCCCTCACCACATCTTCAACAAAGCCTGCACAGCAATCGCACCCCATCTCCTGAAAATAATCAACATTTCCTTCGAGACAGCAACCTTCCCGGAAAGCTGGAAGCATGGCTAGATCAACGCCTTACTCAAGAAGCCCAAGGTGGACCCCAGGGACCTCAAGTATTTCCGACCCATATCCCTGCTCCCGTTCCCGGCAAAGATCACTGAGAAAATCATCAACAAACAACTGACCCGCTACCTTGAGGAAAACATCATCCTGGACCCTTCCCATTCTGGATTCCGCAGCAACCGCAGCACCGAAACCGCCCTCATTGCTGCCACTGACGACATCAGGACCCTACTTGACAACGGAGAAACAGCAGCCCTCATCCTCCTGCACCTGTCAGCTGCCTTCGACACAGTCTGCCACTGCACACTACAAACACGCATACACCACGCCAGGATCCAAGAGAGGGCCCTGGACTGAACCACATCCTTCCTCTCTGGCAGAACTCGGAGCGTCTGCCTCCCCACCTTCCTCTCCGAATCCACTGAGATCATCTGCGGCGTACCCCAGGGCTCTTCCTTCAGCCTGACACTGTTTAATATCTAAATGGCACTCCCCCCCCGCGTCGCCTGACAGCACAACCTCAACATCATCTCCTATGCCGACGACACCCAGCTCATTCGCTCCCTCACCAACCTCCACGAAGGAATGAAGGCTGTCACCGAATGGATGAGGAACAGCCGACTGAAGCTGAACTCAGACAAGAGAGAGGTCCTCATCTTCGGCTCCGCCCCTTCAGCCTGGGATGACGCCTGGTGGCCAACAACTTAAGGAACAGCCCCGACACCCACAGACCACACACACGCAACCTGGGGGTCATCCTCGACTCCACCCTCTCCATGACTAAACAGGTCAACGCCGTCTCCTCATCCTGCTTCAGCATCCTCCGAATGCTCCGCAGGATCTTCAAATGGATCCCCACTGAAACAAGAAGAACAGTCACACAGGCCCTTGTCACCAGCAGGCTGGACTTCGGAAACGCCCTCTACTCAGGAACTTCGGCCAAACTCCTGAGATGACTGCAAAGCATCCAGAACACCTCAGCATGTCTGATCCTCAACATCTCCTGCCGCAGCCACATCTCACCCCACCTGAGAGACCTGCACTGGCTCCTGATCAACAAGAGGATAACCTCCAAGTTCCTCATCCACGCACACAAAGCTCTCCACAACATTAGTCTTGCATACCTCAACAGACGACTCAGCTTCTACACCGGCCTCACCTTTGCCACAGTCCCCCGCATCAGAATACTGACCACCAGCAGCAGATCCTTCTCCCACCTCGCTGCCAAGACCAGGAATACCCTTCCCAGCAACCTACGGCAGACCCAAGACCTACTGGCCTTCAGAAGACTCCCATTCATTTTTGGCCCCGGTCTCCGCACCCATCTAGGGAAACCTACCAAACCCACACATTTCTGAAATGTAGACACCTGGCCACAGAGGTAGGCGAAGTGCTTTTGTCCCAAAATTGCCGTCGATTGAAATGGGCAAAAGTCTCTGAAGATGAACCCCTTAGAAAGTACATGAAGACCTGTTTGGTAAACTAAAAATGTTATTTATAAGCTCAAGGCCATATTATAAAAAAAACAGCAAACTGGTACAATGAGTCATGTAAAGCTGCTTTCGAGCACCTAAAGAAGAGTATTAGGGGTGGAACTCCCAAAAAGTTAAAATAGCAAGAACTAATTATAAAAAAAGTTCAATCTGTGGAAAAGAAGGAGTTTGATGAGGATAGGTGGAAATCCTTGCTAAATGCCAGTAATAGGAAAAACTGTATTACTTTTTGGCATCTGGTAAAATGGGGTAGTGGCGCGCATAGTTGTGTTCCAGAGAACAATGTATCTCCCGAATTGTGGGTGGAACACTTCAAGGCCCATTTCGCCTCCTCTAGGCGCAACCAAGCCTCTTATCCGGAGGTGATTACTGAGAGCGTCCTAACATTTGATAAAAGGGAGATGGAACGAGTTCACTTGGGGCGGGCTCCGGGCCCGGATTGCATCCCGGCTGACATTTTTAAACATGATAAGAGGAATTGAACTGAATATATCTACTTCCTAATAAATGCTTTAGCTAGGGGTCTGCAGCTACCGGATACCTGGCGTGGGGCGGAAATAATCCCCATGTACAAAAAGGGTGACCGAGCCAATCCATGCAACTATAGACCTATAAGTCTAATTGACACTCTTCGGAAAATAGTTGCAAGATTGATTCTAGGTAGAACAAATGATTGGATTCTGGATCGAGATGTACTCTCCCCCTATCAAGCAGGTTTCCGTCCTCACGTCAGTACTATTGACCAAGTCTTTAGATTCTTGCTGATATATTGGAGTACAGTTGTCATTGCGGGGGTTACTCTTTATGCAGTATTTGTTGATTTGAACTCAATCAGGTCTGCAACGTGCCCTTGATAGATTTACAGAGTTTTGCAACGACCATGATTTTTTAGTAAATGTTGATAAAACCAAGTACATGGTGTTGCATAAGTATAAACATATTAGAAGCAGAGTTGTAATGAATGATGCATTATTGGAGCAGACAGACATCTTTACCTACTGAGGCGTGACTATGGGTAGGAGGATGAATTGGACCCCACAGTTAGATGTCCTAGTACTCAGGCATAATCAGTTAGCAGGAGCCTTACTTAAAGAATATAGACTTTCTAGTACTAAACCAGTAGGGCCTGCTTTATAGATTTATAATGGGAAGGTTAGAGCCTCCATTATTTATGGTGCAGAATTATGGGGGTATGAAAACTTAACTCCCCATGTATCTACACAAAACAAATTCCTGAGACCTCTCTGCCTCAGTCTACGCCTATCATGCCTTTATTGCTAGATCTAGGTTGTGTATCCATTGATGAAGTGGCGGGATTTAGACCCCTGGCTTATTGGAGGCGGATATGGACTATACCAGAACTGGCATCTTATGTCAAAGCCCTTATGCATATCAGACAAACTACCCAGCACTCTAAAATCATATGGCTACAGAAGGTCAAGAGTAATTTGACTGATGTGGGACTCCGCTTCCTGTGAGAAGATCCGAAAGGGAATTCATTTCCCAGTAAAAAAGAGTATAAAGAACTTTAATGGGCTATGAATACTAGATAGTACTTTGCTCACAGGCTTGTTTATGGAACATAAGCTTATGATCGAATGGGAGGATTACTGGAATTTGATTACTGTTTCAGGTGTTAGGAAACTATATCACCAATTTAGAGTTGGTACTCTACCGATAAAATCTTTTACAGCAAAATGGAATAATCTCTCAGACACTGTTTGTCCTTCATGTGATTTAAAGGAGGAGTCGATCTCTCATTTGCTCTTTGTCTGTCCTGCATTTAAGGGTCCACGCCGTAGGTGGCTAAGGCCTTTGTGTTCTAATTTCAGCACTAGATCAAGCATGACAGCTTCTCATATATTGGTCTCAAACACTCGCCCAGACATAGTTATTGCTATGGCGAAATTTCTATGCTTGTTCTGGGCCTTGAGACAGAAAAACATGAAGCCTAATTGAAGTATTTTTCACCCCCTTGATATGCAGGCTTTTGTTTTGCTAATAGTTTTTTTTTTAACTATCCTTTTTATAATAATACTCTTTTTCTATTTTTAATTGTTAGGAACATTCGATAATGTTGATATTAACTTTTGCGAGTAGGTGAACTCATATAATGTTATTTATTGTTTTAGTGAAACTTGTTGTGTCTTTTATGATTGAAATATATTGAATAAAGACTTACTGAACTGAACTGAACTGATACCTGGGGACTTCATGGAGGTATGGCTTGCATGGATCCCCCAAAGTTTTCTTACCCAGAATCCCTGCTTACTTCAATTTTAGCTGAAAAATCACTTTTTTCACACATTTGTGTGAGGGAAAGTTGTGGCATCACCGGGCTGACACAAATTTCCTACTACCCAGCGTTCCCCCAATAAAAAATGGTGCCGCACTCATGTGGGAGGTCCAAGTACCCACAACAGGTAAGGGCCCAAAACATATTAAAGCAACATCAAAATTGTCTATCACAAACCGACCTGGTTTTACAAGGGGGGGGGCACTTGGGTTTTTGGCCCGCACTTGGCGGCCAGCTTGGAAAACCCACACATTTCTGAAAACTAGACACCCAATGAATTCGAGGGAGGTATGGCTTGCGTGGATCCCCCAACATTTTCTTACCCAGAATACCCTGCACACCTCAAATCTAGCTGAAAAAATTCATCTTTTCAGCACATTTTTGTGTGGGAAAGTTGTGGCATCACTGGGCTGACACAAATTTCCTACCACCCAGTGTACCCCCAGGTCTCCCAATAAATATGGTGCAACACTTGTGTGAGAGGCCCAAGTATCTGCAACAGGCAAGGGCCCAAACGTATTGACCTAGCCCCAAGGGCAATAATTATTAAAGATCTAAGGGCATATGGGGATTGTCAAAAGATCATTCCACTCGCACTCCTTGTTACAAAAATAAGTGTCATGCTCAAGACTATTGCCATAGAATAAAAATAGCCAACCTCTGATCAGTCTGACACTAGACAACACAGTACCAACATTTACTAGAAGGACAACATTTAGAGAAAAAGGTGTGAATAACTGAGAAGACGCCGAACGAATATTCTCCACGGATAAAACATAATGGAGGAAAGACCATACTTACCAATCGGAAGTGGGTCCATGAAGTGGCTGTAATGGTATGAGAGCACAAACCACTAGCTAGCACGCTAAACACAGTACTGCTGGCAGTGGCTTTTCAATAATCTTTGCCCTGAAGAAATTGCCTGAATTTTTACCAAGGCAATGAAACATGTCGGCAGCGAGTTGAATGCGAATCGATAGGTAGTATTCGCTTCTCTCCATTTTATGTATATATGTTTACTGTTGGCACACAAGAGAAATTAAATAAAGGAGTTCATAATCTTGTATGCACAGTATTTGTTGCGTTATATGTTGAACGTTGTTAGTCCTTGTCACATATAAGTTTGTGTACACTGCACCATTCACTGTCTTCTTCTTTTTTCTTTTGGGAGTCGGACACGTTTACGTTAAGCTAGTTGATACCGATGATGAGAACAGGGCCATCCTGGTGAGTACCAACCAGGGGCCCCATTGGTGGTGCGCCCGTGAGGTGTCCTCTAGCTATTCACACCTTTTTCTCTAAATGTTGTCCTTCTAGTGAATGTTGGTACTGTGTTGTCTAGTGTCAGACTGATCAGAGGTTGGCTATTTTTATTCTATGGCAATAGTCTTGAGCATGACACTTATTTTTGTAACAAGGAGTGCGAGTGGAATGATCTTTTGACAATCCCCATATGCCCTTAGATCTTTAATAATTATTGCCCTTGGGGCTAGGTCTTTGTGATTTTGAATTGATTGAGTGGAGGGCGACCTAGTCCTGCAGTCCCTCTGAACTCCTAGTAGATGAACCCAAACGTATTGAGGCAACATCAAAATTACCTATCATAAACCAACATGGTTTTGCAAAGGGGTCACTTGGGTTTTTGGCCCTGTGCTTAGCGGCCATACAGGGAAACCTACCAAACCCACACATTTCTGAAAACTAGGTGCAAGGGGGATTCTAGGGAGGTATGGCTTGCGTGGATCCCCCAGCGTTTTCTTACCCAGAATCCCCTGAAAACCTCAAATTTAGCTGAAAAAAGTCACCTTTTCCAAACATTTTTATGTGGGAAAGTAGTGGCATCACCGGGTTGAAAAATGGTGCCTCACTCATGTGGAAGGACCAGTACTCGCAACATATTTGGGACCCTCTCTATATTTTCTGAGGAATATCATCTACATACGCCTTTTTTATAGTACTGTGATCAGAACAGAGGACGACTGTGCACGTCCTGGAGTTTTCCATACTTGCGGACACACATAACTTCGATACGAATCCAGGGGAAAAAAAGTATAGTGTTTGTTATACACTCTGAACATTGATGGTTTGAAGGAGTTAACTACATTTGAGATCTTATTGGATCATACATTGGAGATTATCCTATTTGGAGACATTGCACACTGACGACCATCTTTGTTGCATTTGGGCTACACACGTTCCAATGCACTACAAAGAAGCCCTGACAAAGTTCCTGTGGTACTAGGGAACGCATTGGCTGTGCACCGGTTTTAACCAAACTACATCAATAAAGAGCAGATGTTTGGATAACGTTCGCTTCATATATACCCTCTACCAGATCTGAGATATGTTTAAAAGCCTAGTTGTTTGTTTGGATGAAGTGTTAGTGTCAGTTCTTCAGTACATTCCTGAATGAGGGTCTCAGTGTCTATGCGGATGTGTTTGTGATCAAATAGGTAAGCTGGTATATCTCTGGCTCTCTTGGGTGCATATTAACTACAAACGGCGATAAACATCGCAAAGCACGCTTAGTGCTATTACATTTATTGCCATCTATCGCTGGAATTTATTGCTCAGATTGCGCGTTGATAACAAGCCTCAGCTCTCTGCTGAGATAAAAGGGCAGACATCGCTTGTGCTTTTTCGTAGAGCATTACAAACATGGCTCTTCTCAGAAGCCTACCTGTAGTCGGTGCACTTTTTATATCACTAACAGCTATAACATCTTTAAGTGCCTTGATGCCCCTGGGCTAGGTTGCGCTCTACAAATTTCTATTCATTCATTCATTCATTCATTCAACAATGCGTTTCTCCAAGGTGATAAATATTCTATCAATAGCGGCGAAATGCTGGAATATCGCTGGAAATCGAGCAATATTCCTGCAGCGATAGGGAAAATCTTGATGATAGGGAGATGTGGATTCAGACATAGAACCCACCTCCCATTATATGTATAGCTAAGTCTGGATTTTTGCAGACATTAGCTTATGGCGATATCCGCGGTTAGCGCGGATTTTCAAGTCTATATTGGTATCCTGGGCCAGCTTGATAATAGGGAGAAGTGCAGTTGGCGATCATTCCTGTGTTGTTTTCGGAGGAAACTCCTACTTTGCATTTCATTAGAGATGTGAAGCGAGGGGTCGGGAAAACGCCTGCCAACAGGTGCTAATGCATGTTAGCACCGCTTTTTAAATAGGGTGAACATTTTATCTCTGCTTTTTTTAGCTTTTATAGCCAAAAAAGCAGAGATAAGGCCCTTGACAATATGCCCCTTAGCAACTCTTTGGAACTCTAAATGTGTATGTAAGTGGTTGCATGGATTTGTTACTGGCTGTGCGAGTGAATTTTGTGGAATGTAACTGTGTGTGCAACTCCCTGCTTACTGCGGAATACATAAGAACTGTGTGTGCAAGTGAATGTTTAAGTGCCACTGTCACTTTGTCACTAGGCGTATTAGATGCTCTATCCTTTTACACATAGGTGTGTGAGTAGTAGTATGTGTAGGACAGTGGATCTAACACTATAGATATCGGTCTGCAAGTGTACATTCATGTCAATCAGACTTAAAACAACATTGCTTAACCACATAGCTCCCTACCTTATGTTCTATGTACAGCCTACATTGGGGTGAGTTATATATATAGTAGAAGAGGAGTTTAAGGCTTGACAACATGTTTTGAATATAAACTAGGCCTAGCAGGAAAACTACATCCAGACACTCTATTGTAGCAGGCCTAAAACATGTTTAGAGGCCTACTTGTCTAAATGCATGACTTGTTAGTGCCAGTTCTTTAGCACGTACCTAACTAAGTGGCATACTTACAAGGATGCGACGCCACTGTAGCATCATTTTTTGATGCTGCAGTGTTGCTTTTATTGCCTTATTGACAACGTGTTGCTAAACCCATCTAGCTTCACTTTTTCACAGCTAGCTACAATTTTCTACAATGCCATTTCAACTAGTAAGACCTACCAAAAATGATATGCAAGGTAAGCGTTCCCACTGTAAAACACCTGCAAAACATACTCCACCATATGTACATGAATTTTCTTGAACTCCATGTTCAAAATGGGGGTCTCTAGCTGGCATCAGTTTGCACCTTTGTCCAAGAAGGGACCCTTCCTTCTAGTCAGGATAAGGGGATTATAACTTTAGATAACCCCTGCTCACCCCCGTGGTAACTTGGCATGGTGTATCCCAAAGGCTATGTGTAAGTATTTGTACCCAAACATACAGCAACACAATGAAAACACCACAAATGGACACCACACCAGTTAAGAAAAATAAAGTATCTTTATCTAAACCAACCAAGACCAAAATGATGAAACTCCAACATACACAGTTGAAAATATGACTTTAAAAAGGTTTCAAGCGACTTGGTCCATAGAAAACAATTGATGCGTGATTTTACACCTGTAGGTGTGTTAAGGATCAAGGTTAAGGTTCAAGGCCAAACAGCTGCAGAAAATGGAAGCATTGGAAAACACAGCAGTACATCAGTTCCTGAGTTCGTTGACAGTTCTGCTGCATAGAGGAGAAGTGATGCGCTGAAATTTGACTGTAGAGGAAAGTGAGACGTCACAATCCTAGATGCGTCTGGTCTGCGGGGGATGCTTGAAAAACTTTCTGCACAGGTACGATGGATGACACGCAAGGTGATGCTTTGCTTTGCAAGGCTTTGCACCATCCAGTGTTGGCGCTGGGGGTTGCCGGGGCAAGACTTTGCTTTATCCGGAACCAGTTCCGAGAGGCTTGCAACAGTGCAGTGGAAATTGGCACACCTTTGCGTAGTCCGACATAGGTTCCGAGAGGCTTTGCAAGGTTTTGCAATGCTTCACGTTGGTTATTGCATAGATCAGTCCCAAAACCCTCTTCTGAGGCCCTTAAACTAAAGGGAGGCATCCAGATAATCTCAGGTGAGGGTAGGACTCACAGATGGCAGAGTCCTGCAGAACCAGAAGAGTTTCAGACAGGATGCATGCATATGTACGCATACATACGCCCTTGGAGAACTTCACAAGCAGGATACACAGCTAAAATCCAGTCCTTTGTCCTCCCCTAGGCAGAAGCAGCAACTATAAACCAACCCAGCAAAAGCACCTACAGCACAGGGACAGTACTCTTCCTCACATCGCTCCAGCTTTGCTCCTTGGCAGAACTTCCTTTTGATTTCAGAAGTAATATAATTCTCTGGGGTTCAAGGTCCAATACTTATACCCCATTTCCCTTTGTTCTCTTTGTGGCAAGAATGTCTGAGTCCAGTTCAACCCAGTTCTGTCCTCTTGTGTAAAGGAGACACAGCCTATTCAGGTACTAGTTAAACTCCTCCCACCACTCTAAATGAAGCCAAGGTCTATTCAGTCCAGTTATGAGTCACCCAGGAAAGACAGGACACTCCTCAACCCCCTTGTGGCTGTCTAAAGCCAACAAAAACAGGTCAGGAAAAATAGCCAGAAGAAGCAAATTAACTTGGGAATAACCCTGCAAAATGGCGATTTCCAACAGCCACAATAGTGACAGTTTTTTACTGCTAGGAAATAGCTTGTCTTAAAAATTAAGGACCCAAACCACCTTGGCAAGCTCAACTACGCCATTGATCTACTACTATTGCAATGTGAATAAAAAGGACCCCCTGACAAAATTGGTAAAAACAATTCCTAGGACAGGGTAGTTATTAGGCCTGGGCGAAGCACTTCGCTACGCTCGCGAAGTTTACGAAGTTTGCGCAACTTCACACTACGCGAGCTGCACGTAGCACAGTGCGAACACGCGTAGTGCAGCGTAGCGTAGTGCAGAGCTCATTTTTTGCTTGTTCGCGGTCCTGAACGTCATGAGGAAGCAAAATGACATCCCGGCGAGATTCTCAACGCGGGGAGGTAAGGTTTCTCATTGTGAGTGGTTGCGCATGCTCGCGACCGCTCTCAATGAGAAACTACCAGTTCGCGTTGAGAAAGCTGCAGCTCGAGTAATAATCTACTCGAGCAGCAGAAAACTACAGCTCGCACTGTGCAAGATGCCGTTTTCAATGATTGCACAGTGCCGGATGCTTGTCCGCACTGTGCAATCATTGAAAACACTTCTTGCACAGTGCGAACATGCTACTACGCAGCTCGCGTAGTGCTACGTGAAGTTCGCGTTGTGCGAAGTGCACTTCGCGTAGCGCTACTTCGCGAACTACGCCCACCCTTAGTAGTTATATGTGGAAAATAAATTCCTTGGTAACTGAACATATAACTCTCACTTTATAGTGTTAAACTGAGTGAAACAAAATCATAATATGTGCAATCTTATTTCAAAATAGTAATCAGTTTTATTATTAAAAGCACCAACAGTGTTGAATACAATCAAAATATCCTATCACTTCATAAAAATACATACAAATATACATAAAACACCATATGTGTGGCAGTAGTTAAATCTTCGACACGCACGGATTGGAGTCCTAAAAAATCTACGCAAAACGTTAGATCTCTTCCCGATAGGGGCTAGGAAGACGATGGTGCATGCTCCTATTACATCTCACCTAGAGTATGGCAACACAGCAAAAGGTCTGGGGAGACTACAGGTCTTGCAGAATGCTACCGCACGGCTGGTACTTATGCAGCCTAGGAGGGCGGCTTAAAAAAAAGCCCTGGACTCACTGCACTGGCTTCCAGTAAAGAAAAGAGTGATGTTTAAGGCATTATGCACCTGCCACTGCATCTCCCAGAACCTTGGCCCTTCATATCTTAGTGACTTGGTCACCAGGTATGTGCCAGGAAGGTCCCTTAGATCCAATGGGGCCGGGGTGTTGAAAATTCCGAAGGTAAAGAAGGCCAGAATGGGAGGCCATTCCTTCAGGTTCCTGACAGCTCAGAACTGGAACAAACCCCCTGTAAAACTCGGGGTGGAGATCTCCGAAGCCAAGTTTAGAAGGGCGCTTAAAACATATTTGTTCTCCGGTTAGCAGAGGGTGGACCTCAGATGTGGTCAGCTGTCACCTCCCTCTCACTCAGCGCGGGGACACGCCGAGATGGCATAACCATGCGCTTCATAAATTTCTTTATTATTATTATTATGATTATTATTATTATTATTATTATTATTATTATTATTATTTCGGCGAAAAGATGCCTTCGTCAGGAATTGTCACAAAATTCTCTGAAAAAATGATAAAAAATATATACTAAAAAGCAATAAATATTTACGCCACAAATTAATTTGTAAAAATTTTTACTGAGCTACTGTGATTACATTAAGAAATGATACAGATAGGATACATACTTTCTTTATACATAATGGTGCCTTATTTTATTACAATTGTATCATTTGAATTACATTGAGAAACATAGAAAACCAAAGGTGAAAGATAGAAAGTAAAGATTACAAAGGTTAGAGAGATTCTATTATTTACATATCTATATTTTATTCTCCCTATTTATATGCTTACATTAAGGAAGTATATCCGTATCCAGATACTGAAAAATTCCATCATGTATCTTTTTAATAGGTAGAATCGTTACAGTTCATTTTGCCTCCCGATATGCTAAGGTCTAAAAACAATTCATATCACCATGTTAAATATACTGTCTTTCAAACAGATTTCAACGATGCATAGTATAAAAAGTAAGTTAACTAAGTTAACACCTTAGCTGCTTCGCAAATATCCCTCCCCAGTGCTGCGCTGTCCATTGGAACTAGTGCTGAATGGACGTCCAATGGTCGTGCGCAGCACTGGGGAGGTAGCGCTCGTGACGACCGTTGGCCGTCAGCAGCGCTTAAGAGGTTATTATCTATGAAGTCTGGACATTTCTATTACTCCTTCTCAAGATTGTTTTAACACCTTCGATACTTGTGACGGAACGGTTCCGTCATGAGCGCCGGTTGGGCTGTGCTTATGACGGAACCCTTCTGTCACGGCCACGCCCGTTTCTTAGAACCTTCAGCACAGCGCGAAAATTTGCGCCGCGCTGAAGGTGTTAAGGGAGACCATTGGTAATTACCAATAAAAAATCATTTCAATTAGTATAATTCTACCAAGATTAAGTTCATTGTTGCTTCCAAACATATATTTATCTAGTGGCTATTTACCTGATAAACCTCCTGCTTTTATTCTCTGTTGGCTAATCCCAAATGTGGGCATGGTACATCTATTCTGTAAAGTAAGCATACTATGGTTATATCTAGTGTCCTTATGTCAGGCCCAGGGGGGCTTGCGGTCTAGGGCCCGCCCCATTCAGTCCTCGGCCATGTCCCAAACATTTATCTGGGAAGGTTCATAGGTCTCCCTCTGCTAGACATAGGTGGCTGCTTTGCTATAGGGTTAGGGCAGGCTAAACACTTGAACTGTAATTTGCCCTAAAATTCCATTTGTTTCCCTATAGTCCGCGAGATGCGTGAGGTTTGGCAGGGTACGCGAGATGCGTGCACTTTCGCAACCGCGTACCGTGAGATGCGTGCAATTTGGTATGCTGTCGCATCCGCGAGATGCGTAAGGCTTCCCGGTGACGCCGCAAGCAGGGGAAATACGCGGGTGTGGTTACGTTGATGTACGTGACCACACCCAAGGGTCTGTGTTCACTATTCTAGGGATTTCAAGGTAGGAGGTTGATTCCAGGCAGGCTCTGTGTTGGTGGATGCTGTTTAACCCTTTCTGCAGGTTCGTGTGTGCCGCGCTGGAGCAGACCTTCCAGAAGAGGTTCCTGAGGTGGTAATTTCTCCGGCAAATATTGTGAAGGTCGTTTTGGACCGAATTTCTCGAGGGATTTCTTCTTTTGGGAGTCCAGAGTTTTCAGTTTGATCCTAGAATTAAGAGTAGATCGTACTCTTAAGGTATGATGGCAAAGTAATACAAAAGAAGGTTTTTTTATTTATATTTAAAGAATTTTAGGAACAAAGAAAGAACTAAACGCTGTCTTCAGTTTTTCCTCATTTTATTTAAGGAATTAAAAACCTCAATGTTTTGATATGTAAGTTAACCCAACATTATATTCGAATAGAAATTCATTGTTTTAGCAACAAAAGTAGATAAAACTCTTGTCTATGTTTTCTATATGCAACTAGATTCTGAAACTATATTAGGACAATATTTGAGTGTTTTGAAATACACAGTTTCGATTTATGCAAATAATGCAAAAGGTTTTTGATACTATTTAGTAGAGAAAATTTTACAGAAGTAATCTGTAAAATGTACCTTTTTCTGAGAGAGATTTATCAGAGAATGTAAGGATGTTTTATGTGCAAAGGATTATCTAGCATCTGGAGAATACTTAGTGTAGAGGTTAAATTGCAAGAGGTTTTAATTGCGATATTATTCCTTAGAATATTGTGAATTTAGTTTTACAAAAACTCCATGCTTAGATTGATGCTTGCATTAAAGAAAAGCTTACTGATTTATAAGTAAATAGGTATTAGTGTGTGTCTAACTTTTCCTTTTTCAGATCTCCCTCCCAGCTGTTCCCTTCCCAACTCCCTTTTCCCCCCGCTTGATCACTTCCACATTCTGTGTAATTATTACAATCAGAATTGGAGGTATTGAGAGGTGGGCCCTTATATCATCACATCAGATTCCGAGGAAGACTTCGTCTGACAGAATAGTGAGCCCACAAATTATTTTCCTCCCGATCTGACTGTGGTGACATAATGGCCACCATGGATGATTTACTTGCGGCAATAGTTAAAATACAGGCAGATTTAAATGAGACTATGGCTGCTACAGCATTGTTGTCTGATAAAGTAGATAATATTCAGATTCTGAACACTCCCCTTCCTTAGGAGGCTCAAGACACTAGAGCTTCCACAAATATATCAGTAACTGTTCCACCACAAATTCCTCTGGCTGCGCCGAACGTTTTTCCGGAGACCCTTCTAAAGTTCAAATATTTTTAACACAAATAGAATTGCATTTCTCTTGTAGGCCTGCAGCATTTCCCAACCCCCAATCTAGAATAGCATTCCTAATTTCTTATCTGTCTGGAGATGCTGCAAATTGGGCAGTTCCGTCAAGACAGCGCTCTATTGTATAACTGGCGGCGCTTTGTAGAAGAATTTGAGAAAGTATTCGACAGACGAACAGTAACTTTGTCTGCAGATCAGGAACTCTTACAATTAAGACAAGGAAATCGAGAACTTATTGCCTACTTATCACATTTTAACAGATTAGTTGCAGAAACTTCTTGGCCTGAAGAAAAGAGAGCAGCACTTTTCTATCAAGGGTTGAAAGATGATCTAAAAGATGTGTTAGCTCAAATTGACCCGCAACCAACAACTTGTTCAGATTTAATGAATCTAACGTTAAGATTGGATCACAGATTATCAGAACGAAGAGGTGATAAAAAAAGAGGAGAATAACCTAATTGGAAAAATGAAACCAAATCCAGAACTCAGTTCTCACATTCTGAATCTAGCTCTGAACCAATGGAAATTGGAACCCTTAGACAACCATTGTCAAAAGACGAAAAAGATAATAGGCGCAAAAATGGACAGTGTCTTTATTGTGGACGCAAAGGACACTTTGTGAAAGATTGTATGTTGAAACCTAAGAATAAATCTCCAACCACAGGTAAAGTGTCAGTTTTGGAAACAAAAGACTTTGAGTCGGAAAACTAACATGCCCAGGATTTGTGGAAGGGGATATCTTGGGAACCATTGCTTACCCTTCAATAAACTCTTGTGTAAGTAATTACAAAGCTCATTTTCGATTGGCAGTTCAGATACAACTGATTCACAAAATCTGGCAAATGGAAGTTTTAAATGACTCTGGGGCCACAGGAAACTTTGTCGATTTAAATACCGCCCAGCAATTGAATATCATCTGTGAGAAAAAAGACACTCCTGAAATAGTCCAAGCCGTAGATGGAAAAGTTTTGTCTGGAGGTCCAGTTACCATGCAAACCTCAAAGGTAATAATGTGTTGTGAAGACTCAAAAAAAAGATTTCATTGAGAGGAGGTTCAATTCGATGTGATCCAAGCACCTCAATACGGCTTTATTTTAGGAATGCCATGGCTCTGTCTACATAATCCAATTATTGACTGGCAAAAGAGAGAACTTGTATTCCAATCTGATTTTTGTCAATGGTCTTGTATGGGAACTCTCACAACAACAGTGAGTCAAATTGCTACTGCGGAAAAAAAAGAGACAATTCTACCCAATTGTTACAAAATGTTTCAGGAGGTATTCAGTGAAAAGAAAGCAGCTGTCCTTCCTCCTCATCGCAGCTATGATTGCCAAATCGATCTCACGCCTGGTTCATGTGTACCGAACTGTAGGATTTATGCACTCTCTGAAAAAGAAAATCAACATTTGAGAGAATACTTGGATCAATATCTTGAAAATGGGTTCATCTGTCCCTCAAAGTCACCAGCCGCCTCTCCTTTGTTTTTTATTCCAAAAGCAAATGGTGAATTAAGAACGTGCATTGACTATAGGGCTTTGAATAAAATCACCATCAAAAACAAATATCCTTTACCATTAATCCCAGTTCTTTTAGATCAAGTAAAAACAGCAGTAATTTACACCAAGCTTGATCTAAGAGGAGCATACCATCTGGTAAGAATCAGACAAGGAGACGAATGGAAAACTGCATTCAAAACTAGATATGGACTGTACAATCTGTATTGAAAGTTATCCAAATGCAATTTTCATGTCTTTGAGGTTGAATTTCTTGGAGTACTACTCACACCAACTGGCATGAAAATGACTGATAGAAAAATAAAAGCAGTAGCAGAATGGACAATTCCAAAATCTGTTCGAGATGTGCAATGTTTTTTGGGCTTTGCAAATTTCTATCGACGATTTATCGATCACTTTTCAGCAGTCGTAGCTCCCATAACTCGCCTGTTACGAAAAAAGGTAAAGTTTGAATGGACTGCAGAAGCAAATGAAGCATTCCAAAATTTGAAAAATGCTTTTACTGTAGCCCCAATTTTGATGCATCCAGATGTGAATGAACCTTTTATAATCGAAGCGGATGCCTCAGATGTTGCAATTGCAGCCATTTTATCTCAGAGACATCACAAAACTGGTCAAATGCATCCTGTCGCTTAAATGTCTCGCAAATTGAATGCAGCTGAACAAAATTACATAATTGCTGAGAAAGAGTTGCTTGCAATACTTGAAGCATTCAAAGAATGAAGACATTATATTATGGGAGCAAAATTCACAGTGACAGTGTATACAGATCACAGAAATTTACAATTCATGAGTTCAGCCAGAATGTTAACTCCACGACAAATCAGATGGATGATGTTCTTTGCAGAATATGATTTCATAGTAACCTATCGACCAGGACAAGACAACAAAAAGGCGGATGCTTTATCTAGGAAAGACTCAACATTACATAAATGTGAAGGAACTCCACAAGCAATAATAGAACCTGACAAAGTGATCTGTTTGTTGGATGCTGATCAGTTTTTAGACAATATACATGAAAATTTTCCTCCATCACAATGGGAAAAGTTCAATAACAAGAAGAAAAATCAAACAATCAAAGAAGGAATACCATTTCATGGAAAACAAGTCTACCTTCCAACCAAGGAATTACATGAAACTGTCTTTAATTGGTTACATTCCCATCCTATGGCAGGACACCCAGGTCCAAAAAAGACAGTTGAAAAGATTCAAAATCTGTTCTGGTGGCCAACTCTCCAAAAGGATATTTCTTTGATGGCTCAAAACTGTGAAACATGCGCTAGATTTAAAACTGATCATAGCAAACCAAAAGGTTTGTTACAAGTCTTACCAACACCAATCAAACCATGGGAACATGTTTCTTTAGATTTCATCACAAATTTGCCACAAGTGAATCTTCATTCAGTAATTTTGGTAGTTGTGGACAGTTTAACAAAGTATGCCCATTTTATTCCTTGTAAAAAATTACCAACAGCAGGACAATTAGCGCAAATACTTTTAACAAAAATAGTGCGATTACATGGTTTGCCTTCAGTGTTACTGTCTGATCGAGGGTCTCAGTTTTCATCTAAATTCTGGCAATAGTGGTGTCAAAGTCTACAAATCACATCTAATATGTCTACTAGTTACCATCCCCAAACAGATGGTCAAACTGAACGAATAAATCAGACATTAAAGCAATACTTGAGATGTTACGTAGAAGACTCCAAGAGATCTTGGTATGATTTACTTTGGATTGCAGAAACGGCTTATAACACATCACCGCATTCTTCAACTGGGTCATCTCCATTTGAGGCTCTCTATGGCTATCTACCGAATACAATTCCTTTAGTGTTGCCCAAACATGTGAGTGATACGCCAGCAGTACAAGATACTATACAACATATGCAGACTGTTCACCAACAAACTCACCAACGTTTACTACAAAGTAAAGAAAAGTACAAACAGCAGTATGATAAACATCATAGACATGGTCCAAGATATGTTGCTGGAGATAAAGTTTGGTTGTCTACCAAAAACTTAACTTTCAAGCGAAAAAGTATGTTTCATCCTAAGTTTATCGGACCATATTCAGTACTTCGCCAAGTCAATCCAGTCACATACAAATTGTTACTTCCAAAAACTTTGAGAATCCATCCAGGAATACGAGGAATACGAGGTACAAGACATACTGGACTCTAAACTAAAGAGAAGCAAATTGTGGTATCTTGTCTCCTGGAAAGGGTACAGAGCTGAAAATGATTCTTGGGAGCCGGCAGAGAACATTCATGCCTCTCGCTTGGTGCGACGTTTCCACCTCCTTCATCCCTCGAAGCCGGGCCCTAGACCGCTCCAGGGAGGGGGGAATACTGTCAGGCCCAGGGGGGCTTGCGGTCTAGGGCCCGCCCCATTCAGTCCTTGGCCATGTCCCAAACATTTATGTGGGAAGATTCATAGGTCTCCCTCTGCTAGACATAGGTGGCTGCTTTGTTATAGGGTTAGAGCAGGCTAAACACTTGAACTGTAATTTGCCCTAAAATTCCATTTGTTTCCCTATAGTCCGCGAGATGCGTGAGGTTTGGCAGGATACGCGAGATGCGTGCACTTTGGCAACTGCGTACCGCGAGATGCGTGCAATTTGACATGCTGTCGCATCCGCGAGATGTGTAAGGCTTCCCGGTGACGCCCCAAGCAGGGGAAATACGCGGGTGTGGTTATGTTGATGTACGTGACCACACCCAAGGGTCTGTGCTCACTATTCTAGGGATTTCAGAGTAAGAGGTTGATTCCAGGCAGGCTCTGTGTTGGTGGATGCTGTTTAACCCTTTCTGCAGGTTCGTGTGTGCCGCGCTGGAGCAGACCTTCCAGAAGAGGTTCCTGAGGTGGTAATTTCTCCGGCAAATATTGTGAAGGTCGTTTTGGACCGAATTTCTCGAGGGATTTCTTCTTTTGGGAGTCCAGAGTTTGCAGTTTGATCCTTGAATTAAGAGTAGGTCGTACTCTTAAGGTATGATGGCAAAGTAATACAAAAGAAGGATTTTTTCTTTATATTTAAAGAATTTTAGGAACAAAGAAAGAACTAAATGCTGTCTACAGTTTTTCCTCATTTTATTTAAGGAATTAAAAACTTCAATGTTTTGGTATGTAAGTTAACCCAACATTATATTCGAATAGAAATTCATTGTTTTAGCACGAAAATAGATAAAACTCTTGTCTATGTTTTCTATATGATACTAGAATCTGAAACTATATTAGGACAACATTTGAGTGTTTTGAAATACACAGTTTCGATTTATGCAAATAATGCAAAAGGTTTTTGATACTATTTAGTAGAGAACAATTTACAGAAGTAATATGTAAAATGTACCTTTCTCTGAGAGAGATTTATCAGAGAATGTAAGGATGTTTTATGTGCAAAGGATTATCTAGCATCTGGAGAATACTTAGTGTAGAGGTTAAATTGCAAGAGGTTTTAATTGCGATATTATTCCTTAGAATATTGTGAATTTAGTTTTACAAAAACTCCATGCTTAGATTGATGCTTGCATTAAGGAAAGCTTACTGATTTAAAAGTAAATAGGTATTAGTGTGTGTCTAACTTTTCCTTTTCAGATCTCCCTCCCAGCTGTTCCCTTCCCAACTCCCTTTTCCCCCCGCTTGATCACTTCAACATTCTGTGTAATTATTACACTCAGAATTGGAGGTATCTAGAGGTGGGCCCTTATATCATCACATCAGATTTTGAGGAAGACTTCGTCTGACACCTTACTATTTTATGTTCTCATAATCCAGGAAAAAGGATAAGTTTTAATACCTGGTAAAAAATGCAGCCAGAAGTGGTGTTCGGATAAAACTACACTTGCGAAGTAGAAGAGTGCTGTATTTCTCATATCTGCAAGGTTACTTGGAGATTTACCATAAAGAAGAACGTACATATGTTTATATGTCCCTATCTCTATTTTCGTGCAAAATAAACTGTGATTACAGAATAACGTCTAATATTGCAAATTAATCGGCTAATATTCCGCGTTCGTAATTACACCACAATAAAATAAGGTTAGCATACTAGCTCTCAATTTAGTTTCTGCCTTGCTAAAGAACAATAAGGTGTAGTTACGTACTTTAAGTACTTCCAAAATATATTTTGTGGAATAAATCGCGAGAAGTTAACCACAGATAACCGTTAGGCATTCAAACCACTGAGGATTATGCCCAGGTTGATACCGGGACAAATAGTGAAAATATGCCGGAGACTGATCAGCACGGCACCCCGCAGCAAACCTAGCATCCTGATACAGGTAATATAACTTTCACAGTATTGTGAAAGTATAGAAATATTAATGTGAGTAGGTACATTGGAGTTGAGAATAACAGATAGTTATACAGTTCCAGGAAATGCACGTTTCACTGTTTACTTTGCACGAAAATAGACATAGGGACATATAAACATATGAACGTTCTTCTTTATGTAAATCTCCAAGTGACCTTGCCGATACGAGAAATACAGAGAGTAGTTTTATCCAAGCACCACTTCTGGCTGCATTGTTTATCAGGTATTAAAACGTATCCTTTTTCCCAGATTACGACAACATAAAATAGTAAGGACACTAGATATAACCACAGTATGCTTACTTTACAGAATAATTGTGCCAAGCCTGCATTTGAGATTAGTCAACAGAGAGTATAAACAGCAAGTATATCAGATAAATAGCCACTACATAAATATATGTTTGTAAGCAACAATGAACTTAATCTTAGTAGAATTATACTAATTGAAATTATTTTTCATTGGTAATTACCAATGGTCTACCTTAAAACAATCTTGAAAAGGAGTAATAGAAATGTCCAGACTCCATGGATATTAACTTAGTTAACTTACTTTTTATACTATGCATCGTTAAAATTTGTTTGGAAGACAAAGTATATTTAACATGGTGATATGAAAAGTTTTTAGATCTTAGCATATTGGTAGGCAAAAAGAACTGTGACGATTTTCCATATTAAAAAGTTAAGTGATCATACCCTTCAATATCTGGAAACGGATCTACTTCCTTATTGTAAGCATATAAATAGGGATATTAAAATATAGATATGTAAATATTAGAATTTATCTAAACTTTGTCTTCCTTACTTTCTATCTTTCACCTTTGAATTTTCTATATTTCACAATGTAATTCCAATGATACAATTGTAATAAAATAAGGCACCAATAAGTATAAAGAAAGTATGTATCTTATCTATATCAATTCTTAATGTAATCAGAGTAGCTCTGTGAAAATGTTTAATAATTAATAGTGGCATACCTATTTGTTGATTTTTAATATATATTTTTTATAATTTTTTCAGAGAATTTTGTGGCAATTCCTGATGAAGGCACACTTTACTTCGAAACACTTATTGAAGATTTAACTGCTGCCACGCATATGGTGTTTTATGTATATTCTTATGTATTTTTATGAAGTGATATGATTAAGTATGGGCAAAATTTGCGAATTCGCGTTCCGCGAATTCGCGCAAAAGCGAACTTGCAATTCGCAAAATCCATGAATTCGTGCGAATTTGCACATTTTTTTTGTTTGCGTGTTCGCAAGGGTTTTTGCCAGTTTGCGAGGGTTTTTTACAAGTTCGGGAACGCGAACTTACTTGACTGGTCTCAACGGTCGCGACCATGTTGTTTCTACGTGTCCAGCCTGTTTGCGACCCTGTGGTTCATAGGGGCCACCCTCCGGTTCATCACTGCCACCCTCTGGTTCACCACTGCCACCCTCTGGTTCATCACTATAACCCTCTGGTTCACCACTGCCACCCTCTGGTTCATCACAGCACCCTCTGGTTCACCACTGCCACTCTCTGGTTCACCACTGTCACTCTCTGGTTCACCACTACCACCCGCTGGTTCACCACTGCCACCTTCTGGTTCACCACAGCACCCTCTGGTTCACCACTGCCACCCTCTGGTTCAAGACTGCCACCCTCTGGTTCATCACTGCTAGCCTCTGGTTCATCACCCTCTGGCTCACCACTGCCACCCTCTGGTTCATCACTGCCACCCTCTGGTTCATTACTGCCACCCTCTGGTTCGCCACTGCCACCCTCTGGATCATCACTGCCACCCTCTGGTTCATCACTGCCACCCTCTTGTTTGCCCCTGCCACCCTTAGGATCATCACTGTCCCCCTCTGGTTCATCACAGCACCCTCTGGTTCACCAGTGCCACCATCTGGTTCATCACTACAACCCTCTGGTTCACTACTGCCATCCTCTGGTTCATCACAGCACCCTCTGGTTCACCACTGCCACCCTCTGGTTCAAGACTGCCACCCTCTGGTTCATCACTGCTATCCTCTGGTTCATCACCCTCTGGTTCACCACTGCCACCCTCTGGTTCATCATTGCCACCCTCTGGTTTGCCACTGCCACCCTCTGGATCATCACTGCCACCCGCTGGTTCATCACTGCCACCCTCTGGTTTGCCACTGCCACCCTCTGGATCACCACTGTCCCCCTCTGGTTCATCACATCACCCTCTGGTTCACCAGTTCCACCCTCTGGTTCATCACTGCCACCCTCTGGTTCACCACTGCCACCCTCTGGTTCATCACTGCCACCCTCTGGTTCACCACTGCCACCCTCTAGTTCAAGACTGCCACCCTCTGGTTCATCACTGCTATCCTCTGGTTCATCACCCTCTGGTTCACCACTGCCACCCTCTGGTTCATCACTGCCACCCTCTGGTTCATTACTGCCACCCTTTGGTTCGCCACTGCCACTCTTTGGATCATCACTGCCACCCTTTGGATCATCACTGCCACCCTCTGGTTCATCACTGCCACCCTCTGGTTTGCCACTGCCAACCTCTGGATCATCACTGCCCCCCTCTGGTTCATCACAGCGCCCTCTGGTTCACCAGTGCCACCCTCTGGTTCATCACTGCCACCCTCTGGTTCACCATTGCCACCCTCTGGTTCATCGCAGCACCCTCTGGTTCACCACTGCCACCCTCTGGTTCATCCCTGCCACCCTCTGGTTCATCCCTGCCACCCTCAGGTTCATCACTGCCACCCTCTGGTTCAGCACTGCCACCCTCTGATTCACCAGTGCCAGCCTCTGGTTCATCACTGGCACCCTCTGGTTTGATCACTGACACCCTCTGTTTCAAGACTGCCACCCTCTGGTTGATCAATGCCATCCTCAGGTTCATCACATCACCCTCTGGTTCACCACTGCCACCCTCTGGTTCATCCCTGCCACCCTCTGGTTCATCCCTGCCACACTCTGGTTCATCACTGCCACCCTCTGGTTCAGCACTGCCACCCTCTAGTTCAGCACTGCCACCCTCTGGTTCATCACTGCAACCCTCTGGTTCAGCACTGCCACCCTCTGGTTCACCAGTGCCACCCTCTGGTTGATCACTGCCATCCTCTGGTTCATCACAGCACGATCTGCTTCACCACTGTCACCCTCTGGTTCATCCCTGCCACCCTCTGGTTCATCCCTGCCACCCTCAGGTTCATCACTGCCACCCTCTGGTTCAGAACTGCCACCCTCTGGTTCAGCACTGCCACCCTCTGGTTCAGCACTGCCACCTTCTGCTTCATCACAGCACCCTCTGGTTCACCACTGTAGATTATGGGGGAAATCACACCTGCCCAGCCTCAACTGGGATGAATTAATTTGGGGCTGGTTAATGTGTCACTGAATTTGAGCTTCAAGTCTGGCACCTGCTTCCTTAGCTGTAAGTGCTTCCTGTTGCAGTTTAATTTTTTTTCAGGAGCATTGTGCCATACTTGTAACTATTCTCTGACCCTGCTTTGAGGGTCAGAGAATAGTTGCAAGTAGGCAACTGAACTTTGGAGGGGCCCCTTAGGAAGCACTGCAGGGAATAGTTACAAATTAGATTGAACTTTTGCACCTGCTAAGTGCTTTCAGTTTTGCAAAATTTGTTTTTCTGCAATTTCGCAAGATTCACGGGGCGCAAATTTGTGCTAAATCGAACTCGCAATCCGCGAATTCGTGCAAATTAGCGGATTTTTTTTGCGTGTTCGCGGGAGTTTTTTGCGTCTTTGCAACTCGTTTGCAGCGCACCGACCGCGAAGTTACCCATGCGGTCGTACATGGGCGCAGCCATCTTGTGCGTGTTGCGTATTTCCGATTCTGGGTGCTATTGGCAATCTCGCGCTGTGTGCGGCGCGCTATTATGAGTTTGCCTGTGTTTTTGCGTGCTCCCGGGGAAAATATCGCGCAAACTTTCCTACGCGGTCCTCTATGGGAGCGGCCATCTTGCTTTTCATTCATTGCTATGGTTTTTGGGCATCCTACCTTTCTATCCATCTTACATCTTTGTAATCCTATGTTTTTCTGAACTTTTCTTTGCTTTATTTTGCTTATTATCTATCTCTACAATTTCCTACATCTATATTTTGTGTTTTTTTTAACTTTTTGTTAATGTATTACCTACTTTATTTCTTTCGCTCTCTCTCTTATTTTTCTCACACCTATTCTTCCTTTTTCTTGTGCCCAGGACCATGGCAAAGGGAGCCGACAAGGGCAAGGGGAAGGGCCCAGCACCCTGTACCCGGCTCCCTTGCGGGCGTTTGAGGGGGGAGCTAGTCCAGGCCAGGTAGATCTTCTCTGCGGTGGAGTTGGCCGCCTTGATGGTTTTTGTCCAAGTCCACCTACCTAAGACTGTGGCAGCAGGTGGGCGGATTGCTTCCGGTTACGGCCTCCGGGAGCGTCGCCAGCTGTGGGAGAAGGTGTGCCGACGCATGTGGAAGGAGTCTGGGGTCCGGCGCACCTACCAGAAAGCGACACACCGGTGGACTGACATCCTGGACCGGGAGCATGACATGCTCGACGTGCTATGATTGGAGATCCCTGGCCTTGGTAAGTAGCTATTTAATAAGTACTTTTTTTTCTTTTGTTCTGTTATATTGCTAATCTATTTTTTCATGAAGAGTACGAATGCTGCTGATTCGATTACATTGCAGGTAAATTAATCTTTAAATAGCTTCTACCATTGCAGGTGCTCGCCTGGTTATTGGCGTTGCTACTATGCTTACTTGTTTGCAACTTCTTACTCATTTGAGAGCATTACTGCGTAATGGTAGAGACAGTAGACTCAAGTCTAGTCCTTCTTTGTACTCCTGCTGCTGCCACTTTAAAGAGATAGTGGTGGATTGATATGTTGAGTATATTATTTATTACTTGTTATAGGACATTTGTTAGTGGTCTGCAATCATGATGACGGACTGTGTCTGTCACGCGACGTCTCACGCTGCAGAGTGATGGCAGTCGTAGTAGAACCTTTTTGTTGTTGGTGGGGTTAGTGAATTACATAACCGTTGAGGCTGGGCAGATGTGATTTCCCCCCATAGACGGTCTGCAAATCCTGCAATACTGTACTACTATCCTCCTAGTTGACCAGATAAGATGCAATTGTTGTTAAATTGTTCCCCGCCATAATTTTAGATTGTATTCAAAGAAATCAAATATTTCCCAAAAAACAATCATCCAAGTTGTGTTTCTTCATTTCGTGTTCACCAGAACCTTCCTGGGGTAAGGCGGCGGCGGCGACTGAGACTCCGGTGGACAGGATCAGTCCCTTGCAGGCTCTTCTGCTGGCCCCGGTAAGTTGTTCTATTGTTATATTAATACTTATACTTCCCTAACTTTCACAGCTCCTATTCATTACAAACTGTTTCCTAATAATTCTATGTTTTACAAAATAGTCTTTGATCTTCTTCTAATGTAGACTACTTTCTACATTCTTATCTTGCCTCTACCATCACTCTCTGTGCTACTACTATTTACGATTATGAGTCAGTCTGTGTAGGTAGCTAAGCTTGCCCAGTCGGCAAACGGTGTGAAACAAAACTCTGATCCAGCAATAGCTCTAGGCACTGAGTGCAGTCCTCTGGGTTGCCCTTGCTGTCTATTCCAGTCTTCTTAATGTAAGTGCTTTGACAATTTCCAACAACAAAATGTCATTGTTTACACCATGTAAAAGGTAGCAGTTGTCTTTTTGATTTGAGAGGAGCACATCCCATAACGCTAGTGTTTCAGGGACTATTCTGCACACAAAGAAGTATGGACAAGAGATATAGGACATTGTTGATGATAGGTGCAGTTCGACTTTCGACATAGCTCAGTCCGAACAGAAGTTAAACCCCCAATGCCCTGACTGACTATCTAGTGTGTCTGACCAATGATTTTACGACCCAGAAGAACAGAAGAAGACTACTGCTGAGTCCCCCGGCCTATCTGAGTCACTGAAACATGACTGCCAAGTGCAGTAGTTCAAACCCTTCCGCTCACTCACTCGTGAACAAAAACCACACAGTGTTTGTTAGTTTTAAAGTTTTATTTTCAATTAAGAAATGAAAACATTATTTCTTTATTTTTAATAGCATAGTATTCGGAGCGAGCAATGGTGATGGATGAAGTTGACGTTAAAGTTTAAACAACATTCCCATGAATTAAATTACTATGACTCAAACTTAATAATAGTTAACAGACACATGAAATTATAAGACTAACTGTGCGGGAGCCCCCACCTTCTTTAAAGTACTTAAAGTACTGCTGGTGATGACTTACTAGTAGTTGGTGAATCGTCTGGCAGAAGGGCAATGGAATCTTCTTTCTGTAATGAGAGAAATGGTGCATGTTAAGCAAGCATTCATCAGTTGTCATAAGAAGAAGTGTAGCATTTAAAGGAATAAGCATATAAAAGGTTAACACTTCCTCCCCAAAACCGCTACTTTTTTCAATCCCAGGAATAAAAAATATGTTATGTAACATTTTCTTCCATTACGAGATAAAATAGGGGGTTGTGTACGGCATCTGAAAATATGACATGTTTTTACCTAGACGTCACAACATCGAATGCGGCACAGATGACCACCAGTGCCGGGGCCAGCAGTGCAGAGGGGTCCACTCTGGATGCGGCGGCGCCAACAGGAGGAGCTGGGGGGGAAGACTCAGCAGCGGCGGACGGTGGTAAGTTGTTATACTCCTTACTCATTGAAATGTTTTTGAGTAGGCTTGCAAAGGAGTGCATGATATACTGTACAGTAGTACACAGTACACTAGTATAAGTAGACTGTACTGTTAAGAACACGGAGAAGACAGTCAACCTTGACTTGTAATAGCATTAGCTGCGGTACTTCTCGGGTAACCAATGGCCCCCTCTATTTCACTTCAACTCAGCTGGCAAATTTTTATTGTGAAGCCAAGTCATATCAGATGTAGTTTAGGGATATGAAGAACAAAAAGTTAAAGAAGGGTGAAACGAAGGACGAGCGAGTCTTATTATTTATGACTGTAAAGAATGGTTTTGTTGAATGCAATTCACGATAAGAAGACAGCGGTTTCCAAAATATAATGAAACAGGTGTTAGTTGGTTGTTGACAAAAATAAATTTTGGGACATTTGAGACATTAAGAAGAATCATAGACGTACTTTGGAAGCCTGGATGTTATCTTCTTTATTCTCATCAATAGCAGAGGTGTATGATGTAGTAGGGCAGACGCTGAGTGGTTGAAGTATTGCCAGTGGCAGTGCCACCCCTATAGAAAACCAAGACATTCCTATCCCCACCTGCATGTACTGCTTAAAGTACTGAGAGTCTGCAACATCATGGCCTGTGTCTGTATTTCTTGGGTGAAAGCTGAGTGAGCTGCCATTATGGCGGCTACCACAAGTTCACGTACCAGTAATTTCTTTTGCAACACAGGAGGAAAAAAAGGAAAAAAGGCCTTTTTTTTAGTAATCTCTGACTATGTATGTAGTAGTGAGTTCACCCATAGTGCTGCTAGTGGAATTCCTGAAACTCCCAGTAATGTCACAGACTCACAAAGACGGCGGAAAGATACATGCCAAAATGTTATACTGTGTTTGCTACTTGCTGGTGTTACTGAGTGTCAACTTTCCGTTGAATTATTTTGACTTTATATTAAAGACTATTGACTACAGTATTTTTCTTTCTTTCTTCATAGATGCTACTCCAAAAAAAGCTCACCCGCAAGGAGATGGCTGTCCTGGTCAGAGCCCGTCAGCTGGAGGCTATTTGTGCAGAGTATCGGCGGTTGTGGGCTTGGGAGCATGAGGACACATCAACCAGTACATCCTCCTCCACTGCCACCGGGGCCACCAGCCACAAGCCTCCAGCCAAACGAAGCCGTGGCCCGACAGCCTCCTGCCACAGCACAGCAGCAAAAACAACAGCTGCCCCCCCCCAGAGCCTGGATGGCACGTGTGCGCCGCCTCCGAAAGAGAGTGGACTACCTGGAGCGGTTGGGCGAAAAAAATCAGCGCCAGCTCCGGGACCTCCGCAAAGAGCTGCTGGACGTGCAGCACCTGCTGTCCACACTATGCCACCAGAGGAAGTGACTGTCTTCTGCCCCTTTTTTAAAGACTGTTGGGGGGGGGGGAATTGCGTTTTTGGGAAAGGGGACTTTTTGATTTTTGGACATTGGTTTGATTAGTGAGGGGGGGTGAGTTGGTGTAATTTATTTTATTTTTGTGACAACAACATCAATAATTTATATTTCCAAATAATTATATTTTTTATACCAACACACAGTATAGGCGCTCATATTATTTTGTGTGGGGGTTGGCGGTGGTTACTGGACGTTTGGTTTTTCAAACTTACCAGCATGAATGAAACATCTAGTCCTGAAATGTACCAAAATGCAAGTAACCGAGGTAGTCAATTTAGTAGCCCTACTACTGTACTTTACCAGTAGTACTGTCAGTCTCTGCTCTCCTCCCAACTTAGTCCTAGCCCATTATTCTACTACCTCTCCAATATGATTATCTTACCTGTGATTTGTGAATCATGGTTGGTGAATAAGGTTGGTTGTTGACTTGAATCCTCGACGGATGCAATATCATTCTTGTGCTGGTAGCAGTAGTGGTACACACTGGCAGTATCACCATATGAAAAAAAAGGAAATGAAACATTGAGTGGGCTGAGCGTAGCATTAGAAACAGTACATTAGATAGTACGGTAGAGAACATTGCCCTAAATTGTAGCCTAAGCAGTGCTAAAAATAATGTAAATATAAGTAAGAGTTGCGTGGAGTTGGACTGCTATAATAAATTAAGGCAAAGGACAAGTCATCAATTTAACATAAGCATTAAACATTTGATTGTTCACGTCGTGTAGGAGGAGGATGTTCTTATCAATCCACGATGGCGCAAATTAACTTCTGATTGTAATGATTTTGGTTGCTTTGACCTTATCATCCCCAGAAGGTGTGTGGAATTTATTGTTGTTGTCAGTCACACCACATTGAAATACCACACAGCCCGAGGGAAGAGGGTTAGGGTTTGAAAATTGGATGGGAATGGGGTTTTTTGGGAAAGTTTGGTAGAGAGGAAAAAAACACAGCATGGACAGTCAAACAACAAATGAAGAGAAACAAATCTTTGGATTTGAAGATATTGATAAATCTTTAAAGGGACATAAAGGAAGTGCACTACTGCATGCCAGAAGTTGTTTTCTAAATGGATGGTTAGGTTACTGCAAAGTAGCACTACTACTTACTGCAACTTACAAATAACTACGAAGAAACAAGTTGAGAGTACAGGGCTGCAGTCATTACGCAATTTTACTTGCCTCTCTGCCCTCAGAGAGAATAAACACTTAGAACAATTAATTACTGTTAAACATAGCAAATACATAGCAAATTTAGAAGCAGAGGGCAAAGAAATGCAGAGTCACACTCATAGAAGTTCACAGCAATAACATTACTTAAAAGATAAGTAGAAATGAATGGATACTGTTATTGTATGTTGTTGTACTTGTCCTGTTGACTTTGGTAAGTTGCATGCATCCAGCCATTCCTCTTATTTGCTGTACGCCTCCGTTCCATCTGACGCTCCGTCGATCAATGTTGGATGACCAGAAGACACCCTGTCCACTGCCTGCCTGGCGGATGCTGAATTGCGGCTCGCTAATGTGAAGTCTGACTTCATCCTTTTTTCCATTGCACAGGGTGAAAGCCGCCCTGTAAATGTTGATGGAAAAACAGGAAGTGATATTAAAACACCACTGAGTAAAAAATATAAGGGACATACGCTGTGTAGTGCAAAAAGTCACACTTTCAGTTTCAGAATCAACAGTACAATAGTTCCGAAAGGGCGTACTCTGAGTCTCCTTTTGAAGGATAAATAAGTATGGGCGAATTTTGCGGGTCTTTCCCCTCAAACTAGGTGTAGTGTAAACTACAATTTTAGAACAAAATTAGACCTTCCCAGCAGTGCTCCCATACCCTTAAACACAGACACTAAAATGTAGAATACCCCCAATCAGACCACAAAAAACGTGCGATATTGCTACCTGTCTGAGGCCTATTGGAAAATGGTGACAAAACGTACCTTGAAAGTAAAGTAGGACCAAATCCACCCTTTCCCACCATGGATTTTCTTCAAACCACTTGCAACCAAAATGAGACATTTCTCGACAAGTGCTCCAAGAGTAGACCCCGGAACCCAGTTGCCAAAATTTCGAACACCCCCAAACACATGCAATACTACTAACCCTAACGAGCCCTAAGTTAAAAATAGTGTCAAACGCTTTCTTCAACTAGGCCCTAACTCCCCTTTGCCACCATGGATTTTCTCCAAACCACTTGCAATCAAAAGTATCCATACCCAGCGTTGCTCCAAGACCCCAAAACCCCCCCACAAACACCAGGAACCCCCCCCCCAAGCAGGCCTCCGAAAACACGAAAGTGAGCGAAAACTCTGAAAAGTTACAAACTTTTTCACCAGAGATTTTATCCAAAACACTTTTATCCGGTATTAGACCTTCCTAGCAATGCCCCCAGACCCGTCAACCCAGGCGAAAACAAGTTTAACCCCCCCAAACAGCCAAAAAGCAAAAATGGAAAAATGGGGACTTTAACAAATTTCTGCATAGTTCCCAGATCACTCTGTGCGCGCCCTGCAGCTAGACCCTAACTCCCTTTTGCCACCATGGATTTTATTCAAACCTCTTGCAATCAAATGTATCCATACCCAGCTTTGCTCCAAGACCTCAAAACCCACCCACAAACACCAGGAACCCCCCCAAACAGCCCCCCGAAAACGCAAAAGTGAGCGAAATGCCTGAAAATGCAAAAACTTTTTCACCTCCGATTTTCTCCAAACCACTTTTATCCGGTATTAGACCTCCCTAGCAATGCCCCCAGACCCGTCAACCCAGGCAAAAACAAGTTTAACCCCCCCCAAACAGCCAAAAAGCAAAACCGCAAAAAGAGAGACAGCAATTCTCAGGCCTACCTGGAATGCAGTCCAAATGCGCTGTGCAGCTAGGCCCTAACTCCCCTTTTACACCATGGATTTCCTGAAAAACAAATGCAATCAACATTAGACTGTGCCAGCAGTGCTCCCAGATCCCAAAACCCACCCACAAAAACCTAGAATCTACCCAAACAGCACCCCAAAAACAGGCAAGTGAGCAAAAACCGAAAAACTTTTTCACCATGGATTTGGTCCAAAACACTTGATTGCGATATTAGACCTTCTGAGCTATGCCCCATACCCCTGCAGCCACCTGCAAAAAGCAGAACACCCCCAAACAGGCAAAAAGCAAAAATGGGCATACCTTCAATTCAGTCAAATACGCTCTGCAGCTAGGCCCTAACTCTCCTTTTCCACCATGGATTTTCAGAATAAAAAATGCAATCAAAATTAGACTGTGCGAGCAGTGCAAAAAGCAAAAATGAAAAAACTCATACTTAGAAATTTTTCAGCCAGCCAGTCAACATCGGTCCAAACGCGCTCTGCAGCTAGGCCCTAACTCCTCTCTCCCAATATGGATTTTCTTCAAATCACTTCCAATAAAAATTATGCTATCCCAGCAGTGCTCCCAGACCCCCACACTCTCCCCCACAAATCTAGAACACCCCCAAACAGCCCCCCAAAAACATGCAATACTGGTATATTCAGAACATGGCAAATTGCGCTGTTCAAAAAACATTGCTGTTTTCAGCACTTCCACTACTTCGATCCTCTTGAAACTCACCTGGACAGTCACTTGTTCCAGCGATTCACAAGAATCTCAGCAAGGCCGAACAAAATCGAACCACTGCGCTCTTTGAAGAAGAAGAAGAAGGTCTACGACTAGTTTTCACTTAGTTTTCACCCAAACATACGCGCCCGCAAAACACCCAAAAAGGCCAAAATTCTGTCAATTCCGGACCAAAGAACACCAAATCCCCCTAAAACATTGCCAACATCATTATGAATGAGCCTGCATAGGGGCCCGAGCCCTAGAATCAGCGTGAACCATACCAACTTAAACTCAAAATCCCTAGTAAATCGCACTGAACCCTAAACCGTAGATATGCTTTGTCTATCTGTGTCAAAGAGCCTAGGTATGTTACATGAGGAGGATGCTTCACTCATTTGTGCCTGCCTTGACCGTCTGCATGGCCCTGCCGGAAGCATCGGCCAAAAATCCGTTCCGCTCAAGAATTTGCGATTTTTTGGTACTTTCGCGAGATTTGCGGAATACCGGAAAACAGCAAATTTTGCAAACATAACAGATGTTTGGCCCAAGCTTGAGGCAGTGCCATGCAGAGGGTCAAGGCAGGCACCACTGAGTGAAGCAACCTGATGTAGCATACTTAGGCTCTTTGTCAGACAGACAAAGCATATCTAATTGTATGCAGCAAGCCACATAGCCCCAATTTTACATGAACTGCTGTCTGGAGTGGACTCTGCCTGGCATAACAACAGCAGTACACTGCCTCGCCCTCGACCAATACATACCATGAACAGACAGAGATGTAGTCCTGCTGAAGTAGTTGGTGTTTAGACTGGTTTACCTGTTTGCCACTCACGAATTGGCCATAGTTCCTCCGTAAACCGACGCTGATGATCCATCCATCCCAGTGAGTGACTGTAAAGAAAAAATATATATTATTTAATCAATCATCATGGTATATTGGCAAGTGAGTCCGCTCCAAGGATATTTTGCATATTTTGTGAAATGCAATATAGTGGCCCCTGAATTTGAAGTTCAATTTTAATTAAACAAGGTAAAAAAAACAGAGTTGTTGACATGAGTTACAATTTCTGTGTGAAAGATTAAATAATAACTAAGACAAGACATATGAATCATCATTTCATGCACAAAAAACAAACAGCAATTGGTTTCAACAGAGCCAGACAGCCATTGCTGTCCACTGCATGCCATCTTCTCAGTTATTCATTACCTGTTCTACTTTTTGTCCGCATCTTCTTCGGAAAGTGAGGGCCCACAGGGCAGCCTCTCCTGTTAATATCAGAAGTAACTCTGTCAGCAATCAGCAAGCATGTAGTCAGTCAGTAATTTCAGTCCAACTTGAGGGGACTCGTCATAATCCATCCATCTGCCTTGAGGGAAATGGATAGGGGGAGTCTGGAGGGGGAGTATAAAGGAGCATGATTGAGTTGTGAACTTGTGAACCTCAGGAATACAGACTGCGGCACCTTCAAATCAGTAAGGAATATAAGATGAAGACAGTGCTGCTGATGGACTTGTTGTGATTAGGTGATTAGAGTTTTGTTATGGTAAAAGTTGCAAAACAAAGAAAGACACACAGGAATAAAAGTGAATAAGGACGAAAAAAAGGAAGTCATTTTCAAGGCTCGGTGTCAGGGAAATAGAGCTTGTCCTCAAACTCCATGAATTGAGACGGGAATAGGTCAGGTAACAAAGAAGAATTTCCATCACTTAAGTCGGTGTCCTCTTCTTCCAGCGTGCATTCACGTACTTTGTAATTTGGTGGTATCAAGTGCTGATTCATCTTGATCAGTGTTAACCTCTCCACATTTTTGGCCGAGAGGCGGGTCCTTTTTGAAGTTACAATGGCACCAGCAGCATTGACAACACATTCAGAAGACATGCTTGCGAGTGGGCAAGACAAATAATTTATAGCCAGGTTGGTGATCAGTGGCCATAGAGCCATTCTCCTGTACCATACAGCAATGGTTTCGTATTAACAAAGACCTGTGTTGGGTCATCCAGATAGGCCTGCACCATCAACTCAAGGTTCTACACGGTTGCTCCTCTTTGCGTACCATCTGTGGCCTTCTCAGCACTGGAATGAGCAAACCCTTGATGAGTTAGCCAATCCGCTTTTGACAATATTATGGCTGGGTCTGGTGCAGGTGAGGATGATGATACGGTTGCTGCTGGTGCCGTTAACGGCTGTGAGGGAAAGTTACTCCCTTCGCCCACAGATTCAGAAGTGGAACTTGACACCGGATCGGCTGCTGATTCAGTTGGACTTCTGACGGCTCCTTGAATTTTCTGCCGATCTTTTTCGAACCGACTGGCTGACACAGCTAGCCAATGTTTGTACTTTGAAACATCTGCTTCATCAAAAGGAATAAATGCTTTGCTGGCCACTGCCTTATTGTACCGTGGATCCGGAATAGCGGCACAAATGTAATGTTGTTCTGTATGTATGTTTTGAAGCCTTTCATTGGCAACTAGGCGGCTTAATAAGTTCTCCACCAACAGATATGCATCTTGCTTTCCAACATCATCTCTGAACGTTGAAGACACCACCTTCAGTTGGTGCTCTAGCATGACCAACAATGGGATAGCTTTGCTCAAAGAACAGTCCTCCCTGCTGACTTCACACGTGAAGACCACAAAAGGACGAAGCATGTCTGTCAGGCTTTTAACTAGCTGCCATTCCTCCAACTCTAGCCTCATGTCTTTCATAGCACAACCTAGTGTAAAGATATAGTCATTGATTACCATGCACTGCTCAAACAGACGCTCAAGCATGTAAAAGGTTGAGTTCCAACGTGTTGCCACCTCCTGGATGAGTCCTTTGACTGGCACTTTACGCACATGTTGAATGCTCCTCAGCTACTTCGGGCCTTAAAAGAATGGCTGAAATGTGTGCAGATTCTTCGGCAGGTGGTCAGTAACTTCTTGACTTGGTTTTCATTTTTCAAGAAATCTTGAACAACCAGGTTTATACAGTGCGCCAAACACGGCACTCTGAAATATTCACCTTCCTGCATGTCCTTAACTATATTACTGCCATTATCCGTGGAAACTTAACCAACTAGTTGATTTCTTGGTTGCAGCCATTCAGAGACCTTACTGTTAAACTCCTCCAAAATGTTTTTTGCAGTATGAGTTTTCTCCATGGTAAACATGGCTAATGTTGCATGTTTCCGAGTAGCTTGAAAAACTGTGTCTAGGTCAACAACTGCACTTGACTTGTCTCTAACCCCTGCAAAAGAGACCCAGTGTGCAGTGATGCACATGTAATCAAGGGCTTGGCAACTGGTCCACATGTCTTTTGACAAGTGGATAGTGTGAACAGCACTCTTCTGCAAAGCTGCCCCAATCACTTCCAGCACATCTTGATGTAGTGCTGGAACCGCAACTCTGGCAAAATAGGACCGGCTAGGAACTTTTTATTTAGGGCAGACTGTTGCCACTAATTCTAGAAAACCCACCCCTTCCACGAAAGAAAAAGGGAGCAGGTCCAGCGCTAGAATTTTAGCCAGCTTTGCGTTACACAGATGTACCGTTGGGTGGTTGCGTTCAAATGGTGCCTCCGACCACAACATTCCGCAAATTGTGGGCTGGATAATTTTTTGTGATGATGATGATGATGACGTCTTCAAACCAGTTAGGCCCAGTGATGTAGTTTTTCGCATTGGTGTTTCTCCAACACTCTTAGTGTGCCTCATAGATGTTGCAGGGGTAGAGGGTGTGGGCGATACCACTGCAGTGCTACTGCCAGGGGTACTGGGTGTACCAGAAAAAATGTCTGTCGCTTCTTCACATCCCCCCTGCATGATCAGCCCCTCGTCATCATCAGATGACCTCTCTGGCCTCTGGTACCATAGTTGGTACCAAGCTTACCCCGACTAATGTATGCTTTACAAATCAAACAAACAACCATGTTTTCCAACTTTGAGCTAACAGTAAAGAAGTCCCAAACTGGGGACTGGTGATGTCTGCTGAAGGTAGAGGTGCTACTTTGACTTTCAATGCCAGATGAAGTGGAGGATGGGCGTGGCTGAATTTGTTTCTGTTGTTCACTAACAGCACTACTACTTGAGGTCGAGCTAGATGGAGGTCCATGCCGGCTCTTCTGACTAAAAAAGATGGAAGCTGTAGGTCATGTTGGTTTTGCAGTTAACAGTGGTGGTACCAGTGCCATGCCGCCCATATCCCGCTCAGCAGCCATTCGGGATAGGGTCAAAATGTGTGTTTGCTGCATGCCCGCTGGGGCTGGAGTGACGTCTGTGATGACTGGGTCATCGTCAGACTGTTCATCAGCAGCAGAAGACACCACTTCTTGTTCATCGTCATCACCCATAAGTCGAAGCTTTGCGGGAGCCTTCCTTTTAGGCTTAGCTACCTTTGTCGGCTCATGGTGTGACTCACTCTCAGACTGCATGGCTGGGTTCCAATCATGATCAAGGTCATCAGAAGGAAGGGGGCTTGAAGATGAACTTGTAGTAGTAGTAGTAGTATCCCTCCTTGACCTTTTTCCTGCTGGGGATCTGGAAGACAATAAGACAGAAGAAGACTACCGCTGAGTCCCCCGGCCTATCTGAGTCACTGAAACATGACTGCCAAGTGCAGTAGTTCAAACCCTTCCGCTCTCTCACTCGTGAACAAAAACCACACAGTGTTTGTTAGTTTTAAAGTTTTATTTTCAATTAAGAAATGAAAACATTATTTCTTTATTTTTAATAGCATAGTATTCGGAGCGAGCAATGGTGATGGATGAAGTTGACGTTAAAGTTTAAACAACATTCCCATGAATTAAATTACTATGACTCAAACTTAATAATAGTTAACAGACACATGAAATTATAAGACTAACTGTGCGGGAGCCCCCACCTTCTTTAAAGTACTTAAAGTACTGCTGGTGATGACTTACTAGTAGTTGGTGAATCGTCTGGCAGAAGGGCAATGGAATCTTCTTTCTGTAATGAGAAAAATGGTGCATGTTAAGCAAGCATTCATCAGTTGTCATAAGAAGAAGTGTAGCATTTAAAGGAATAAGCATATAAAAGGTTAACACTTCCTCCCCAAAACCGCTACTTTTTTAAATCCCAGGAATAAAAAATATGTTATGTAACATTTTCTTCCATTACGAGATAAAATAGGGGGCTGTGTACGGCATCTGAAAATATGACATGTTTTTACCTAGACGTCACAACATCGAATGCGGCACAGATGACCACCAGTGCCGGGGCCAGCAGTGCAGAGGGGTCCACTCTGGATGCGGCAGCGCCAACAGGAGGAGCTGGGGGGGAAGACTCAGCAGCGGCGGACGGTGGTAAGTTGTTATACTCCTTACTCATTGAAATGTTTTTGAGTAGGCTTGCAAAGGAGTGCATGATATACTGTACAGTAGTACACAGTACACTAGTATAAGTAGACTGTACTGTTAAGAACACGGAGAAGACAGTCAACCTTGACTTGTAATAGCATTAGCTGCGGTACTTCTCGGGTAACCAATGGCCCAGTCTATTTCACTTCAACTCAGCTGGCAAATTTTTATTGTGAAGCCAAGTCATATCAGATGTAGTTTAGGGATATGAAGAACAAAAAGTTAAAGAAGGGTGAAATGAAGGACGAGCGAGTCTTAATATTTATGACTGTAAATAATGGTTTTGTTGAATGCAATTCACGATAAGAAGACAGCGGTTTCCAAAATATAATGAAACGGGTGTTAGTTGGTTGTTGACAAAAATAAATTTTGGGACATTTGAGACATTAAGAAGAATCATAGACGTACTTTGGAAGCCTTGATGTTATCTTCTTTATTCTCATCAATAGCAGAGGTGTATGATGTAGTAGGGCAGACGCTGAGTGGTTGAAGTATTGCCAGTGGTAGTGCCACCCCTATAGAAAACTAAGACATTCCTATCCCCACCTGCATGTACTGCTTAAAGTACTGCGAGTCTGCATCATCATGGCCTGTGTCTGTATTTCTTGGGTGAAAGCTGAGTGAGCTGCCATTATGGCGGCTACCACAAGTTCACGTACCAGTAATTTCTTTTGCACCACAGGAGGAAAAAAAGGAAAAAAGGCCTTTTTTTAGTAATCTCTGACTATGTATGTAGTAGTGAGTTCAGCCATAGTGCTGCTAGTGGAATTCCTGAAACTCCCAGTAATGTCACAGACTCACAAAGACGGCGGAAAGATACATGCCAAAATGTTATACTGTGTTTGCTACTTGCTGGTGTTACTGAGTGTCAACTTTCCGTTGAATTATTTTGACTTTATATTAAAGACTATTGACTACAGTATTTTTCTTTCTTTCTTCATAGATGCTACTCCAAAAAAGCTCACCCGCAAGGAGATGGCTGTCCTGGTCAGAGTCCGTCAGCTGGAGGCTATTTGTGCAGAGTATCGGCGGTTGTGGGCTCGGGAGCATGAGGACACATCAACCAGTACATCCTCCTCCACTGCCACCGGGGCCACCAGCCACAAGCCTCCAGCCAAACGGAGCCGTGGCCCGACAGCCTCCTGCCACAGCACAGCAGCAAAAACAACAGCTGCCCCCCCCGAGCCTGGATGGCATGTGTGCGCCGCGTCCGAAAGAGAGTGGACTACCTGGAGCGGTTGGGCGAAAAAAATCAGCGCCAGCTCCGGGACCTCCGCAAAGAGCTGCTGGACGTGCAGCACCAGCTGTCCACACTATGCCACCAGAAGAAGTGACTGTCCCCTGCCCCTTTTTTAAAGACTGTTGGGGGGGGGGGAATTGGGTTTTTGGGAAAGGGGACTTTTTGAATTTTGGACATTGGTTTGATTAGTGAGGGGGGTGAGTTGGTGTAATTTATTTTATTTTTGTGACAACAACATCAATAATTTATATTTCTAAATAATTATATTTTTTATACCAACACACAGTATAGGCGCTCATATTATTTTGTGTGGGGGTTGGCGGTGGTTACTGGACGTTTGGTTTTTCAAACTTACCAGCATGAATGAAACATCTAGTCCTGAAATGTACCAAAATGCAAGTAACCGAGTTAGTCAATTTAGTAGCCCTACTACTGTACTTTACCAGTAGTACTGTCAGTCTCTGCTCTCCTCCCAACTTAGTCCTAGCCCATTATTCTACTACCTCTCCAATATGACTATCTTACCTGTGATTTGTGAATCATGGTTGGTGAATAAGGTTGGTTGTTGACTTGAATCCTCGACGGATGCAATATCATTCTTGTGCTGGTAGCAGTAGTGATACACACTGGCAGTATCACCATATGAAAAAAAAGGAAATGAAACATTGAGTGGGCTGAGCGTAGCATTAGAAACAGTACATTAGATAGTACGGTAGAGAACATTGCCCTAAATTGTAGCCTAAGCAGTGCTAAAAATAATGTAAATATAAGTAAGAGTTGCGTGGAGTTGGACTGCTATAATAAATTAAGGCAAAGGACAAGTCATCAATTTAACATAAGCATTAAACATTTGATTGTTCACGTCGTGTAGGAGGAGGATGTTCTTATCAATCCACGATGGCGCAAATTAACTTCTGATTGTAATGATTTTGGTTGCTTTGACCTTATCATCCCCAGAAAGTGTGTGGAATTTATTGTTGTTGTCAGTCACACCACATTGAAATACCACACAGCCCGGGGGAAGAGGGTTAGGGTTTGAAAATTGGATGGGAATGGGTTTTTTGGGAAAGTTTGGTAGAGAGGAAAAAAACACAGCATGGACAGTCAAACAACAAATGAAGAGAAACAAATCTTTGGATTTGAAGATATTGATAAATCTTTAAAGGGACATAAAGGAAGTGCACTACTGCATGCCAGAAGTTGTTTTCTAAATGGATGGTTAGGTTACTGCAAAGTAGCACTACTACTTACTGCAACTTACAAATAACTACGAAGAAACAAGTTGAGAGTACAGGGCTGCAGTCATTACGCAATTTTACTTGCCTCTCTGCCCTCAGAGAGAATAAACACTTAGAACAATTAATTACTGTTAAACATAGCAAATACATAGCAAATTTAGAAGCAGAGGGCAAAGAAATGCAGAGTCACACTCATAGAAGTTCACAGCAATAACATTACTCAAAAGATAAGTAGAAATGAATGGATACTGTTATTGTATGTTGTTGTACTTGTCCTGTTGACTTTGGTAAGTTGCATGCATCCAGCCATTCCTCTTATTTGCTGTACGCCTCCGTTCCATCTGACGCTCCGTCGATCAATGTTGGATGACCAGAAGACACCCTGTCCACTGCCTGCCTGGCGGATGCTGAATTGCGGCTCGCTAATGTGAAGTCTGACTTCATCCTTTTTTCCATTGCACAGGGTGAAAGCCGCCCTGTAAATGTTGATGGAAAAACAGGAAGTGATAATAAAACACCACTGAGTAAAAAATATAAGGGACATACGCTGTGTAGTGCAAAAAGTCACAATTTCAGTTTCAGAATCAACAGTACAATAGTTCCGAAAGGGCGTACTCTGAGTCTCCTTTTGAAGGATACATAAGTATGGGCGAATTTTGCGGGTCTTTCCCCTCAAGCTAGGTGTAGTGTAAACTACGATTTTAGAACAAAATTAGACCTTCCCAGCAGTGCTCCCATACCCTTAAATACAGACACTAAAATGTAGAATACCCCCAATCAGACCACAAAAAACGTGCAATATTGCTACCTGTCTGAGGCCTATTGGAAAATGGTGACAAAACGTACCTTGAAAGTAAAGTAGGACCAAATCCACCCTTTCCCACCATGGATTTTCTTCAAACCACTTGCAACCAAAATGAGACATTTCTCGACAAGTGCTCCATGAGTAGACCCCGGAACCCAGTTGCCAAAATTTCGAACACCCCCAAACACATGCAATACTACTAACCCTAACGAGCCCTAAGTTAAAAATAGTGTCAAACGCTTTCTTCAACTAGGCCCTAACTCCCCTTTGCCACCATGGATTTTCTCCAAACCACTTGCAATCAAAAGTATCCATACCCAGCGTTGCTCCAAGACCCCAAACCCCCCCCCCACAAACACCAGGAACCCCCCCCCCCCCAAGCAGGCCTCCGAAAACACGAAAGTGAGCGAAAACTCTGAAAAGTTACAAACTTTTTCACCAGAGATTTTATCCAAAACACTTTTATCCGGTATTAGACCTTCCTAGCAATGCCCCCAGACCCGTCAACCCAGGCGAAAACAAGTTTAACCCCCCCAAACAGCCAAAAAGCAAAAATGGAAAAATGGGGACTTTAACAAATTTCTGCATAGTTCCCAGATCACTCTGTGCGCGCCCTGCAGCTAGACCCTAACTCCCCTTTGCCACCATGGATTTTATTCAAACCTCTTGCAATCAAAAGTATCCATACCCAGCGTTGCTCCAAGACCTCAAAACCCACCCACAAACACCAGGAACCCCCCCAAACAGCCCCCCGAAAACGCAAAAGTGAGCGAAATGCCTGAAAATGCAAAAACTTTTTCACCTCCGATTTTCTCCAAACCACTTTTATCCGGTATTAGACCTCCCTAGCAATGCCCCCAGACCCGTCAACCCAGGCAAAAACAAGTTTAACCCCCCCCAAACAGCCAAAAAGCAAAACCGCAAAAAGAGAGACAGCAATTTTCGGGCCTACCTGGAATGCAGTCCAAATGCGCTGTGCAGCTAGGCCCTAACTCCCCTTTTACACCATGGATTTCCTGAAAAACAAATGCAATCAACATTAGACTGTGCCAGCAGTGCTCCCAGATCCCAAAGCCCACCCACAAAAACCTAGAAACTACCCAAACAGCACCCCAAAAACAGGCAAGTGAGCAAAAACCGAAAAACTTTTTCACCATGGATTTGGTCCAAAACACTTGATTGCGATATTAGACCTTCTGAGCTATGCCCCATACCCCTGCAGCCACCTGCAAAAAAGCAGAACAGCCCCAAACAGGCAAAAAGCAAAAATGGGCATACCTTCAATTCAGTCAAATACGCTCTGCAGCTAGGCCCTAACTCCCCTTTTCCACCATGGATTTTCAGAAAAAAAAAATGCAATCAAAATTAAACTGTGTGAGCAGTGCAAAAAGCAAAAATGAAAAAACTCATACTTAGAAAATTGTCAGCCAGCCAGTCAACATCGGTCCAAACGCGCTCTGCAGCTAGGCCCTAACTCCTCTCTCCCAATATGGATTTTCTTCAAATCACTTCCAATAAAAATTATGCTATCCCAGCAGTGCTCCCAGACCCCCACACTCTCCCCCACAAATCTAGAACACCCCCAAACAGCCCCCCAAAAACATGCAATACTGGTATATTCAGAACATGGCAAATTGCGCTGTTCAAAAAACATTGCTGTTTTCAGCACTTCCACTACTTCGATCCTCTTGAAACTCACCTGGACAGTCACTTGTTCCAGCGATTCACAAGAATCTCAGCAAGGCAGAACAAAATCGAACCACTGCGCTCTTTGAAGAAGAAGAAGAAGGTCTACGACTAGTTTTCACTTAGTTTTCACCCAAACATACGCGCCCGCAAAACACCCAAAAAGGCCAAAATTCTGCCAATTCCGGACCAAAGAACACCAAATCCCCCTAAAACATTGCCAACATCATTATGAATGAGCCTGCATAGGGGCCCGAGCCCTAGAATCAGCGTGAACCATACCAACTTAAACTCAAAATCCCCAGTAAATCGCACTGAACCCTAAACCGTAGATATGCTTTGTCTATCTGTGTCAAAGGGCCTAGGTATGTTACATGAGGAGGATGCTTCACTCATTTGTGCCTGCCTTGACCGTCTGCATGGCCCTGCCACAAGCATCGGCCAAAAATCCGTTCCGCTCAAGAATTTGCGATTTTTTGGTACTTTCGCGAGATTTGCGGAATACCGGAAAACAGCAAATTTTGCAAACATAACTGATGTTTGGCCCAAGCTTGAGGCAGTGCCATGCAGAGGGTCAAGGCAGGCACCACTGAGTGAAGCAACCTGATGTAGCATACTTAGGCTCTTTGTCAGACAGACAAAGCATATCTAATTGTATGCAGCAAGCCACATAGCCCCAATTTTACATGAACTGCTGTCTGGAGTGGACTCTGCCTGGCATAACAACAACAGTACACTGCCTCGCCCTCGACCAATACATACCATGAACAGACAGAGATGTAGTCCTGCTGAAGTAGTTGTTGTAGACTGGTTTACCTGTTTGCCACTCACGAATTGGCCATAGTTCTTCCGTAAACCGACGCTGATGATCCATCCATCCCAGTGAGTGACTGTAAAGAAAAAATATATATTATTTAATCAATCATCATGGTATATTGGCAAGTGAGTCCGCTCCAAGGACATTTTGCATATTTTGTGAAATGCAATATAGTGGCCCCTGAATTTGAAGTTCAATTTTAATTAAACAAGGTAAAAAAAACAGAGTTGTTGACATGAGTTACAATTACTGTGTGAAAGATTAAATAATAACTAAGACAAGACATATGAATCATCATTTCATGCACAAAAAACAAACAGCAATTGGTTTCAACAGAGCCAGACAGCCATTGCTGTCCACTGCATGCCATCTTCTCAATTATTCATTACCTGTTCTACTTTTTGTCCGCATCTTCTTCGGAAAGTGAGGGCCCACAGGGCAGCCTCTCCTGTTAATATCAGAAGTAACTCTGTCAGCAATCAGCAAGCATGTAGTCAGTCAGTAATTTCAGTCCCACTTGAGGGGACTCGTCATAATCCATCCATCTGCCTTGAGGGAAATGGATAGGGGGAGTCTGGAGGGGGAGTATAAAGGAGCATGATTGAGTTGTGAACTTGTGAACCTCAGGAATACAGACTGCGGCACCTTCAAATCAATAAGGAATATAAGATGAAGACAGTGCTGCTGATGGACTTGTTGTGATTAGGTGATTAGAGTTTTGTTATGGTAAAAGTTGCAAAACAAAGAAAGACACACAGGAATTAAAGTGAATAAGGACGAAAAAAAGGAAGTCATTTTCAAGGCTCGGTGTCAGGGAAGTAGAGCTTGTCCTCAAACTCCATGAATTGAGACGGGAATAGGTCAGGTAACAAAGAAGAATTTCCGTCACTTAAGTCGGTGTCCTCTTCTTCCAGCGTGCATTCACGTACTTTGTAATTTGGTGGTATCAAGTGCTGATTCATCTTGATTAGTGTTAACCTCTCCACATTTTTGGCCGAGAGGCGGGTCCTTTTTGAAGGTACAATGGCACCAGCAGCATTGACAACACATTCAGAAGACATGCTTGCGAGTGGGCAAGACAAATAATTTATAGCCAGGTTGGTGATCAGTGGCCATAGAGCCATTTTCCTGTACCATACAGCAATGGTTTCGTATTAACAAAGACCTGTGTTGGGTCATCCAGATAGGCCTGCACCATCAACTCAAGGTTCTACACGGTTGCTCCACTTTGCGTACCATCTGTGGCCTTCTCAGCACTGGAATGAGCAAACCCTTGATGAGTTAGCCAATCCGCTTCCGACAATATTATGGCTGGGTCTGGTGCAGGTGAGGATGATGATACGGTTGCTGCTGGTGCCGTTAACGGCTGTGAGGGAAAGTTACTCCCTTCGCCCACAGATTCAGAAGTGGAACTTGACACCGGATCGGCTGCTGATTCAGTTGGACTTCTGACGGCTCCTTGAATTTTCTGCCGATCTTTTTCGAACCGACTGGCTGACACAGCTAGCCAATGTTTGTACTTTGAAACATCTGCTTCATCAAAAGGAATAAATGCTTTGCTGGCCACTGCCTTATTGTACCGTGGATCCGGAATAGCGGCACAAATGTAATGTTGTTCTGTATGTATGTTTTGAAGCCTTTCATTGGCAACTAGGCGGCTTAATAAGTTCTCCACCAACAGATATGCATCTTGCTTTCCAACATCATCTCTGAACGTTGAAGACACCACCTTCAGTTGGTGCTCTAGCATGACCAACAATGGGATAGCTTTGCTCAAAGAACAGTCCTCCCTGCTAACTTCACACTTGAAGACCACAAAAGGACGAAGCATGTCTGTCAGGCTTTTAACTAGCTGCCATTCCTCCAACTCTAGCCTCATGTCTTTCATAGCACAACCTAGTGTAAAGATATAGTCATTGATTACCATGCACTGCTCAAACAGACGCTCAAGCATGTAAAAGGTTGAGTTCCAACGTGTTGCCACCTCCTGGATGAGTCCTTTGACTGGCACTTTACGTACATGTTGAATGCTCCTCAGCTAATTCGGGCCTTAAAAGAATGGCTGAAATGTGTGCAGATTCTTCGGCAGGTGGTCAGTAACTTCTTGACTTGGTTTTCATTTTTCAAGAAATCTTGAACAACCAGGTTTATACAGTGCGCCAAACACGGCACTCTGAAATATTCACCTTCCTGCATGTCCTTAACTCTATCACTGCCATTATCCGTGGAAACTTAACCAACTAGTTGATTTCTTGGTTGCAGCCATTCAGAGACCTTACTGTTAAACTCCTCCAAAATGTTTTTTGCAGTATGAGTTTTCTTCATGGTAAACATGGCTAATGTTGCATGTTTCCGAGTAGCTTGAAAAACTGTGTCTAGGTCAACAACTGCACTTGACTTGTCTCTAACCCCTGCAAAAGAGACCCAGTGTGCAGTGATGCACATGTAATCAAGGGCTTGGCAACTGGTCCACATGTCTTTTGACAAGTGGATAGTGTGAACAGCACTCTTCTGCAAAGCTGCCCCAATCACCTCCAGCACATCTTGATGTAGTGCTGGAACCACAACTCTGGCAAAATAGGACCGGCTAGGAACTTTTTATTTAGGGCAGACTGTTGCCACTAATTCTAGAAACCCCACCCCTTCCACGAAAGAAAAAGGGAGCAGGTCCAGCGCTAGAATTTTAGCCAGCTTTGCGTTACACAGATGTACCGTTGGGTGGTTGCGTTCAAATGGTGCCTCCGACCACAACATTCCGCAAATTGTGGGCTGGATAATTTTTTGTGATGATGATGATGATGACGTCTTCAAACCAGTTAGGCCCAGTGATGTAGTTTTTCGCATTGGTGTTTCTCCAACACTCTTAGTGTGCCTCATAGATGTTGCAGCGGTAGAGGGTGTGGGCGATACCACTGCAGTACTGCTGCCAGGGGTACTGGGTGTACCAGAAAATATGTCTGTCGCTTCTTCACATCCCCCCTGCATGATCAGCCCCTCGTCATCATCAGATGCAATATCAATGGATACATTTGGATTTGTTTTTCTTTTGCCTTCCTCGATCTTCCTCATGTGTGCTTCCCAAATGATAGTGTGGTGTTGCTTGAGATGACCTCTCTGGCCTCTGGTACCATAGTTGGTACCAAGCTTACCCCGACTAATGTATGCTTTACACATCAAACAAACAACCATGTTTTCCAACTTTGAGCTAACCGTAAAGAAGTCCCAAACTGGGGACTGGTGATGTCTGCTGAAGGTAGAGGTGCTACTTTGACTTTCAATGCCAGATGAAGTGGAGGATGGGCGTGGCTGAATTTGTTTCTGTTGTTCACTAACAGCACTGCTACTTGAGGTCGAGCTAGATGGAGGTCCATGCCGGCTCTTCTGACTAAAAAAGATGGAAGCTGTAGGTCATGTTGGTGTTGCAGTTAACAGTGGTGGTACCAGTGCCATGCCGCCCATATCCCGCTCAGCAGCCATTCCGGATAGGGTCAAAATGTGTGTTTGCTGCATGCCCGCTGGGGCTGGAGTGACGTCTGTGATGACTGGGTCATCGTCAGACTGTTCATCAGCAGCAGAAGACACCACTTCTTGTTCATCGTCATCACCCATAAGTCGAAGCTTTGCGGGAGCCTTCCTTTTAGGCTTAGCTACCTTTGTCGGCTCATGGTGTGACTCACTCTCAGACTGCATGGCTGGGTTCCAATCATGATCACGGTCATCAGAAGGAAGGGGGCTTGAAGAAGAACTTGTGGTAGTAGTAGTATCCCTCCTTGACCTTTTTCCTGCTGGGGATCTGGAAGACAATGGATAATCATCATCAGGAGGAGTGGCTTCCTCGGATGATACCTCCTCTTGAATATCTATTTCCTGATGTGCCCCTTGTGACGCGTTGTAGGCAGTTGTGCTGCTCCATGAACCTCAAGTTGCACCTCTCCATGCACCTGTCCATGCGCCTCTCCTTGCGGCTCTACTTGCGCCTCTCCTTGCAGCTCTACTTGCGCCTCTCCTTGCGGCTCTACTTGTGCCTCTCCTTGCGGCTCTACTTGTGCCTCTCCTTGTGGCTCTACTTGCGCCTATCCTTACCCATGTACTTGCGCTTGTACTAGTTGCACCCGTGTTTATGGCTGTGGTTGTTGAACACTCGTCAGCTGAGATACACCCGGCGTTGATTGGATGGTACTTTCTTATGATGAGCCAAAATCACTGGTCGATGGTGATTTGACAACCAAAGTGGCTGCCGCAGCAGCACTGATGTTCTTGGACCTAAGTTGGCGTGGTGGCACTGAGCCCAATGAAGCAGAGGTGCTGCTTCCAGCTTGGTCCCCGGCGGACACCGCTGCTGCTGCAGGCGTAGTTTTTTTTCTCCCCAAAAAAGGTGTCGGTGGGCACACCAGTCTCCTTGGTTGGTGGAGCCACTTGCTTCTTCTGCTCCTTCTTACTGGCAGTGGCACTGGCAACTTTTTTCGCTGAGGCGCTACGGCCAACTTTCTTTGGGGCCATCTTCTTGAGATGTCAGAACAGCAGGCAGCAGTTGCACGAGTTGCAGAGTTGTCTTGTCTGTGGCCACACGTGACGTCACGTGACGTTGTGCTGCACACACAGCTGCAGGACTTCTTCCTGGCACTGGTGGTTCTCTTGTACACCTAAAAGCAATGGAAGCCAGGTGGGCGTGGCCAACAGCATGGCCGGTTAAGACGTGCCTTGCCCGAGCTCCTGCCGAGCTGCACCTAAATCCATCATAAGACTTTACCCCACGAAGCACAAACGCTACTCAGCGGAGGCCACGGCACCCTGGAAGCGGGGGAGAGTGCCGCAGCAGCGAAAACACGTTGGGGTTTGCAGGAAAACGAGAATAAAATCCGACCTGGTGAAACCCTGTGAGGTCAAGATGGCGGTCGCGACGCCTGACTGGCACCGGAGCACCTAGGAGCCCATCCGCAGCCCTACGGAGACGGAGCCCGCAAGCGGAGGCGCCGCAACGTGAAAGCCTGCCCAGCAGTATCGTATAGCCTCTACCAGGTGCCCGGAGGAGAGACGGGGGAACTGCCGAAGACCGGCCGCCTTTACCAAGGTGGCGGCCGGCGCGATCGGTAACCGGTGACGAGGAGCTGGGGCCTTTCGCTGCCATCCCCGTTTTGATGAGAGGCCAGGGGACGTCGAAATCAGGGACCGGAGGAGCTGCGGTGTGGCTCGCGGGAGGAGGCGGTGAATGGCCGAGACCGCGAGGCGCAAAAGACCAGGGCACACTCGGCAGACGCGGACAACTGCACCAATATGGCAGTGGCAGTTGAAGGACGCCCGGGGGGGGCGAACAACAGCGGAGGCGGCCGGACAGTGAGAACCTTGAATTCGCCCTCCTACATCACCCGCCCCCCCCCCCGCCGGAGAGCTGTGCACTCGCAGCACTGACGGCCTGGCCCTTTTTGAGGGGGAACTTGCACCAACAGTGGGAAGGACTGGTTTGGAGGTCCTGGGCATCCGGTGGCACAGTAAGACGGTCCCTGCGGTACGTAGAGGCGCCCCCTGCCCACTATAACCAGTAGAGGGACTCAGGACCGGGATCGGAGTGTTGAGAAGAGTCACGCAGCGGAGGTTCCACCGAAAGGAGGCGCCGAGGGGCAACGTACTGCACGACACCACTACCTACGGACTGAAAGACGGGCAGTCACCACCTCTTGATCGGCCCTAACCACTTCTTCGACATGCCAGAAGTCGGTGCCCTGCATCCTGCTGTGGGATCCCTTACCCGAGGAACGGGCAGCCATGGGGAAAAGAGACCCGGTCCCTAAATCCACGAAGAAGGGCCCCATGGATAACTTTGCGGCGCCAAGGCATGCTGCGGAGCAGCAGTCTGTGACATCCAGAGCGCGAACAGATACAGCGATGTTGATGGAGGCCATCCAGGCGTCCAGAACTGACATCCAGGAGTCCCGGGCGGCCCTGGAGGTGAAGATTGGGGAAGTGGGCTCCGAGGTTACGCTGCTGCAACAAGATTTTCGGAATCTGACAGATAGGGTGGCGGCGACGGAAACGAGAATTAGCGAAAATGATGCATCGATATCTACCCTGAAGAAAGATATGGCGGAGCTACAGGCCTCACACCGTCAGTTGCAGTGGAAGGTGGACGATGCGGAAAATTGATCGAGACGCAACAACCTTCGCTTTGTGGGCTTTAGGGAAGGAATTGAGGGGAAGAACATGTCCTCCTTCCTCCACGCCTGGTTGAAGACCACCTTCCCAACAGCACAGTTCTCCAAGTGCTTCATCATTGAGAGGGTGCACAGGGCCCTTCTGGCCAAACCTCCGGAGGGGGCGAGACCGAGACCAGTCATAGCGCGCTTCTTGAACTATGCGGACAGAGATTTGATCTTACGAGAAGCCAGGAAGCTGGGGTAGATCCGTTTGGAGAATACAACTATAATGATTTTCCCGGACTACAGCCAGGAAGTCTCGAAACAGCGCCGCTCATTCGACTCCGTGAAGGCACAGCTGAGGACCTTGAACATAACGTACATGCTCCTCTTCCCTGCAAAGCTCAAGGTGCTCTACAAAGACAAGTCCATCTTCTTCTCACACCCAGAGTACGCGTGGCAGTGGCTTGAGGAACGCCCTATTCTGGATAGCTGAGAGGCTGCTGGACGGGAAGCACTGGATAGATCACTGCGGGAAAGGTCGCGCTGGGAGCTTCCGAAACCGCAGCGACGGAAAACACGAAGGATAAAGAAACAGACACCGGCGACACCGTACCAAACCCGTGGCACAGGTGACAGGAGAGGAGGCAGATCAACATCGCCAGGAAATGACTCAGTGGCAGGCTCTAGGTTCAGTTGCCTGCGGAATGGAATCCGTTCGGAAGGAGACAAGGAGGACGATTTAGAGGGCCGCGCATCCGGAGGAGAGGAGGAAGATGTAATGGGAGATTCAGTGCACCCGCTAGTCAAAGAAATCCAGCATTTGGAACAGGACTCATCGGGGCAGGTGCCCACCATGGACACACAGGACTCGCACTCATGAACGATGGTGCTCGGGGATCAGGGAGATTGCAGCTCGACAAAGGGGAGCACGCAAGTTGACACGCCCTTCACTTTTTTTTTAGTTTCTCTTACTGTTTTTTGGTTTGTGATGGGAGGGATGTGTGGGAGGGCGACAGGCCTTCTCCCGTGGATAGTTTGGTCCCATGTTGGGATGCGACTGGAAGGGGAGGGAGGTGGGGAGGGGGGTGGGAGGGGGGGAAGGTTTTCGTAATCTCTCGAGTTGGGGCCAGAAAGGGAAAAGGGGGGGAGTTGGGGGGGAGATGGGGGACAGTTAGCGGGCAGCAGCAGCACACCTTGATACACCACATCACTATTCCACCACAGGGACGCACCAGGAAAGAGAGTCGCTTTACACAATGGCAAGTACATTAGACACTCCGCAATTGGGTGACAAGGGGGTCACCATCTTAACGTGGAATGTGAATGGCCTAGGGTCAAAGATCAAGAGGGGGCTGGTGAATGCCTACATCAAATGAGTAGCGCCAGATATCATCCTACTACAGGAGACTCACCTCAGAGGCAATAAGTGTGCGTTCATAGCGAGAGGCCGCCACGTGGTACTGGCACATGCAGGGTACACATCGGACTCCAGGGGGGTGGCGATTCTAATTAAAAAAACGGCCCCATTCAGTATCACACGCACATGGCTGGATCCTCAGGGGACTTATGTGGGCGTGCAAGGGACATGGAAAAGACGTAGGTACACAATCATTTCGGTGTATGCGCCTCCGAAACTCGAGGCGCGCACCATCAAAGCAATCACCTCCATTCTCATTAATACAGCGGACACCATACAAATAGTAGGTGGTGACTTTAATGATGTTATGTGTGAAGCGCAGGATCGTACAGGGACTGCACGTACAGGGGGCACACGTTCGGCTTTAGCACAACAGATGAATGTCATAGGACTCACTGATGTCTGGAGGTGGCTCCACCCTACACAAGCGGCTTACTCTTTCTACTCAGGGGCGCACAGGGTCTTTTCAAGATTAGACTACATATTCACATCCAGACAGAACCTAACCTCGAGTGACATGGCGGAATATAAAGCGAGGGGAATCTCGGACCACTCTCCACTATATGCACAGTTGGGACGGGAGAGGGGAAGGGGGGGCTGAATGGCACCTAGCGGCATGGGACCTCGAAACACCGGAAATACTATGTGGAATCAGAGCTGACATTAGGGTGTACGTGGCGGAAAATGAGGGAACGGTCGACTCAGGGGTCACCTTCTGGGAGGCAATGAAGCCGGTACTGAGGGATCGAATACAGAGCAGACTGGGGGAGGTACGGCGGGCACAACAAGCCGAGGTGACTAGCCTGGAAACGTCTATCTTGGCACTAGAGGCGGAGTACCAACTGCGGAAGAAGGCAGGGACACTCAGACAACTGCTAGATACACAAAGAAACTACAGGGAGATGGTCTCCAATGAGGCATGACCCAATCATTGGCAACCCTCCACCGATTGTACGATGTGGGGGACAAGTCCGGCAAACTCCTGGCTTGGCTTAGCAGAAAGGAAAGGGCGGCGAGGTGGGTGGAACGGATCACATCGGCAGAAGGTAGGCAGGTGCACACAGATGAGGCCATAGCAGACGTATTTGCGTCTTATTTTGAACGTCTCTATGAGGCCAAGGACCTGGGGACGGGTGAAGATGCACAGCGTTATATAGGTGACACGGAGATACCAGAACTGTCCTCCGAGGCCTGTGCGGCTTTGGAGGCTGAGGTGACTCTGGAAGACATATCTGATGCCATAGCCTCACTGAAGCCGGGGAAAACGCCCGGGCCGAATGGCTTTCCGGTGGAATTTTTCAAGCAGGCGACTGATCTATTGACACGCCATTTAAAAACCCTCTTCTTGGAGGCATACCAGGCAGGGAGCCTACCACCGGACCTCGCCTTGGCCACGATCGTCCTGATCTATAAGGAGGGCAAGCCAAAGGACGAATGTGCCTCATATCGCCCCATCTCCCTCCTTAATATGGAGGTGAAGATCTTGGCCACTATTCTAGCTAAACGTCTGCGGTCAGTCATAACGGACCTCATACATATGGATCAGTCGGGGTTCTTGCCAGACAGGGCGACCAAGTTGAACCTCCGCCGCACACATAATTGGTTGCAGGGAGTCAAGGGGAGGAGTGAGCCCCATTGGTTCTTCTCCCTCGACACGGAGAAGGCATTCGACGTGGTACACTGTCCATTTCTAATGGCGGCATTACAGAGGTTTGGGTTCGGCCCCAAGTTCCAGAAATGGGTCTGGCTCCTGTACACAGCTCCGAGGGCGCAGGTTCGGGTTAACGGGAAGCTGTCCCGGGAATTCCAGATCGGCAGGGGCACACGCCAGGGATGCCCGCTGTCCCCCCTTCTGTTCACACTCACCATAGAAATTCTAGCGGTAAAGGTCAGACCCTGGGATTTGGGGCTTTTCCTGGGGAGACTCCAACTCCGCACAGGAAAAAATATCCTTATACGCAGACGACGTGTTATTGTACATCACCGAGCCGGAAACTACAATCCCGGAGCTGTTCAGGGAGTTGGACGGCTCTGGTGCTAGGGCGGGTCATACCATAAACTGGCACAAATCGGTCCTCTATGATCCGCAGGGCCTGGAGCGAGGGGGGTGCCTCCCGGAGCACCTAGTACATACCCCAGAGGGCTTCCAGTACCTGGGTATATACATTACCCTGGATAGGGAACTTTCCTTTAGTAAAAATATAAAACGAATCATGGACAGCGCAACAACAGAGATGACCAGGTGGCGGCAGCTGCCGCTCACTCTATTGGGCCGAGCGGCGATATACAAAATGATTATCCTCCCGAAGTTCCTGTATGTGCTCCAGAACGAGTATTACCAGCTACCAGCTAAAACGATAACCAAAATTCATGCAGACCTTCGGGCCTTCCTGTGGTTGTGGAAACAGCCGCGAGTGGCCCTGTCGACTCTACAGCGCCATCAGTACAGCGGAGGGATCTCACTTCCCAACCTAGAGGCATACTACTGGGCGGAACACCTCACTCCAATCAATGATTGGTTACACGCATCAGCGGACCACCCGACCTATGCTTTGGAAAGGTTTAAAATGTCCACCAAAAACCTATTGTACTATCTATACGGAGGGGCGGTGCGGGCATCGCTTCTACCGGCCACGGTGATCACACTGAACGCTTGGAACAAGGCTACTAGACGTTTGGGGTGGGACAAGAAGCCTACCCGACAGACGCAGCTGTGGCACTGCCAATGGTTGAGAGAACTCAGTAGGCTGCGCGGCTTCCGGAGGTGGGATGATATAGGAATCTCAACCATTGGGGATGTGATTGCAAAGGGTGAGCTAAAGTCCTTTCAGGTGCTTAGAGATGAATTTGGGTTGCACAACACTCAGTTCTACAAATATACACAGTTGAGATATGCATGGAGGGCACAAAACACAACGCTCGCAGATATTCCGGAGTATGCACCGTTGGAGGGTAGGCTGCTTCAGGAACAGGTCATGGGCCGGGCGGTATCCCTCACATATAAAACCCTGACAAACCACATGCTAGGTGACCTGGCAGGGCTAAGGAGAGTGTGGGAGGCAGACGTAGGAGAAATGGAGGATCTGGAATGGGAGATTGTCCTGATGCATACCCGTGAGGTGGCGATTAAATCGAGGCTACGCCTCATCCAACTGAATGTGCTCCACAGAACCTATTTTGACAGGGTGCGCCTCCTTAAAATGGGGAGAATAGCAGACCCGACATGCCTTAGGTGCCGCCACCAATGAGGGGATTTTTTCCACACGATTTGGGCATGCGACATCATACAAACATATTGGAGGCACATTTTCACAGAGCTAGATGAGGTCCTGGGAGTGGCTCTGACACGCGACCCTAAATTTGCGTTATTGGGCATGACAACCCTGCCACGCCCCCTGCTTATCTTCTTAGTACTCTCATTGGTGGTGGCAATAAGGGACATTGCGAAATATTGGGGGGCGGCGGAAATGCCAGACATAGAGGAGTGGAGGAGGGGCCTGGACTTGTATATGGCCGCAGAAAGAGTGACTTATAAAGCCAGAGGCTGCCCCAAAAAGTTCCAGGTGTGTGGGCAAAATGGAGGCAATACCATGGATTGGAGGGGGGCCAATAAGGGAGAGAGCTGAGGGGCGGGAGGGCCCAGAACACAGTGGATCTGTCAGAAGTAACAGCGTGGGCCATGTGAAGATTGACTAATCACGCTATTGTGAGGGGGATGGCAGGACTCCTTGATCAGGAGGATGTAAGGTTGGTCCTGGGGAGTGGGGAGGGGAAGGGGGTGTATGCTGCTTTTTGATGTGTTGTTTTTTTTTGTTCATGTTGTGGATATACTTGACAAACTGAGGTTCCATGACAATTGTAAGTGGTGTTTCCGACTCGCCCGAATATGGTCGAGTCTGGTATCTATGAACCGCAAATGACGAGTTTAGTGGGTGTGCGCGTTTTCGCTGTGCTAACCTAAACGTTCGTCTGTTTCGTGGGTTTCTTCATCTGAACCCACGGGTTCCATTTTAGATATGGCATCCATTTTGTTTCTTGCCCTCAAGTAGCCATCGAACGGACACTGTCCGCTTCGTGACCCTGGGATTCCCAAACTCTTGCGGAAGACACGTGTTCCTTTGAGGATGTCTTTATGACGAAGGGGATGACACTGTAAGGCAGATGGCCCCGCTCGAGGCTCATCTTGCCGTGCCGGTCTATTGTCTCAGTTGTGCATTCATTAGGCACGTCTCCTTTGATCCCTGCAATCGTGCTTCCCGATACCACCCCCCTTTACACTCTTTTCAATCTGTTTGCTATCCTCATCTTCCTCTGCACCTGTTTCTGACTCTTCCTTGATTCGTTTACAGCCGAACGGAATGCACTAATGGTGGGAAGAAGTACTTTTACAGTTGGGAACCGGCAATGCTACTGTAATTATGTTCCGGGCCCTGAATACATGAAAGCGACCCCCTATGAAATTTACTGTGGGTACCGGGTTGTAACCTTTTGTTTGTCATGTTGTCCTATGACGAAGAACTGTATAAAAGGAGCGATCCACAGATACAATTTGAAGCAGTCTCCTTGAACCTACATGCTATGTACTTCTTGTGACTTCTGTGTTCCCTGCAGTAAATAAACCCTGAATCTTTAACGCCGAAGGAAGTGTCCCGTGTTTCTGTCATTTGTACGCCGGAACAGGTAACCCACGAAGGTTTCAGGTGTTGTCCCTGGCACCGCTGGGTCTTAGAAAAACCCAGTCCTTCAGTTGGCGTCTAACGTCGGGCGGCATCAGTGGTACCGGTCCAAAGCCCGACGATCGTGAGGAACTTCGTGTGAAATCTCCGAGGGAAGGTGCACCCCGCTTCATCAATCTTGTTGTCGAAATAAGTGGCCCGAAGACTTTTCCCGCGAAGATCCCCGCCTCCTGATGGCTGCGACGGACTGCTGCCCTGACTGTCGACCTGTTTTGGCGCCTGGCGTAGACCTTGGTATAGCGAGACGATTGACGGGCCTTCCTGGTGACGCCATTGTTCTTTGATTTAAGTATTTGTGGGTCGCTCCCAAAATCCTTAGTTGTTGTGGATACTTAGTTGTTGCATGGTTCCATTGCATTTGTGGTTCTTCGTATTTTGTTCTTAGTTGTTCTATTTGACGTCTGCAGTCGCCAAAAACCGAGGGTTTTTGCATTTTTGCGGGGACATTGTGATCCAATAACCCTTGACGTTTGTGAAACTCGGTTAGTGTGCATGATGCCTGGCCGTAGTACTTTGTTCAGTTGCTTTAGAGGTTGTGGTGCGGATTCCCGATTGGAGGACTCATGTCCGATACCTCCAGTTGGAACTCCAATTTATGAATTATATAGTTGCCATGGTGTGGGTCCAATCGCATTCAATGATTGCTGGGTTCATTACACTAAAGATGACGGTGTCCTTAGTTGGCCACCCCATGGTAGTTTTGAGACCCCGATTTTAGATAATCTTGAAGCTAAATTGTTCCAAAGGGAAGCAAGGCCGGCCATGTTCGATTCCTTTCAGTTTTGGCGTAAAGAAGCCAAGCAGAAAGAAATCAAACAGCTTAAACGTAATAAGAGAGAAGGTATCGTTACAACGATGAGAAATGCAGAGCAGTTTCAGCGAGATAAAGAAGAGAAGGAAAAGGAAATTTTTTAAAGATTACAACGTATGACTGTGGATAAATGTTATCCTGCTTTACCGGCGGGTACGGATAAGAAGGTAGAGGAAGCAGTAGAGGACCCTTTGTTGTCCTATCTACTGAAGTCGCCACCTCCATATGCACAGGATACTGCAGCCCCTGTGGTTCCCCCTGTTCCTCGACCTGCTGTTCCGGCACTTGCTGGTCAGCCTGCCGCTGGTCCTGTCCCTGTGAATCCTCTTGTCCCTATTCCTTTACCTGCTGCTGTCCCCACTGCTCCACCGTCTATACCTTCTCAAACTACTATTCCCGCTACTTCCACTCTTGTGGCTACTCCTACTGCTCCTGCTCCTCCTGTTTTTGGTCCTCCTGTTGTTACCCCTTTACTTCTCTCCTCTTCCCCGTCTGTTCGGCGACGTATTCCTAATATTGTTGCTAACTTCTACTCTCCTCTTGGACCAATTCTTGGGTCTGCTGATCCTGATCCTCCCCAAAGACGAAGTCAGCTTCCTGGTGGTAGGGAACGTGATACGCTATTTAAAATGGTGAAAAATTGGATTAGGTATCCCCTTAAGAATCCTCCACGCATAGTTGTTGATACTTTCTCACAATTTAATGAACCAACACAGAGATTTGTGTTTGAAGAAATGTGCAAATTCTTACGTGATGAAATATCAGTTGACGCGGCAGATGATGTATTGGCCGCTGTAACTGAACTTCAGCTTCAGTTTTCGAGTGGTATGATCGTGGGTAGCAAAGTTAGACGCGCTGTCGAGCGTCTACTATCTTTTCGTCCCACTGTAATGCCTCGTGCACTATTTAAAGACGAACATGAGGAATGGATGTCGACGCCTGGTCAGTTCCCCATGTGTGAAGTTCCACCAGTGTATATGCCAAGTAACCCTGGTGCTAACCCTCCGATCCTGCCACACTTCCAGAGAGTGTGGATACACCTTCCATGAAACGATCGGAAGTTTTGCAGGTTAAGCAAACTTTGCCTGACCCTCGCAAAAATCCTGCAGGGTACTATAAGGAATTGTCCCAACTAGTGGATGCTATGATAATGAATCTTGCCGACATCGACATGTTGTTTGGTAATGTCGTACCGCAACCGGTTTGGGCAAAAATAAATTACGAAAATTACGCAGCCGAGTTAGGCGTGATTGGGCTGCTCTTGCGGCGGCTGATGTACGACAAGTTGGTGGGGCAAAGCCTGAACAGCTTATTACTGATCTTCCCCAGAGAATTATTACATTGATGAAGACACTTATGCCAGCAATGAAAATTAACTGGGATAAATTGTCTGCTTGTAAGCAAAAGAAGGATGAGAGTGTCTCCGATTTCTTTACGAGATTTGAGGAGGCATTCATTGATCATAGTGGTCAAGATATGGGCACTGAGGGAGGCCAGAGATTGTTTGTGGATAAATTTGTATCAAATTTGTTGCCTGACCTAAGCAATAAATTAAGAAATTCAGAGAGTGCGTGGGCTGTTTCTACTTCTGCCCAGATATTGGCTACGGCCCAATATTATGAAAATAGAGAGAAGGAGGAGAAGGATCATTCAGATAAAAAGACGAAAGAACTCAAGACGAAAGTTTTGTTACAACAAGCGTATCCTCCGCGCTCAAATCAAAATGATTCTCAGCAACGGAATAGATCGCAATCGCAGTCGCGGAATGACTCTTCTTCGCAGAGATCTATGCTTGGGTACAATCAGTGTGCCTATTGTAGAGGTGAGGGTCATCTGAAATTTGATTGTCCGGTTTTGCGCGATCGGAATAATGGAAATTCATCTAGAGGAGTTCGTAGTGGTCCTCAACAGGCTTCACGAGGTAGAGGTTGTGGTGTTACTCAGAATCAAAATGAGCGTTCTTATAATTCTTCTGATTCCAATAATTGTTTTGATCAGCGTGGTTCATCGTCAGGTAGATCCGCGCAGTACAATGTGGACGATTATTAAGTTGAACAGGGTACTGATGATGGTAATTACTAGGACAGCCATAGACAAGGAGAGGGAGTAGTATCAGTTCCGGTTGATCAGAGAGGGCCTTACGTCGCAGTTGCCACATCGGGCGTAGTTGAGCCTTTTCTGTTGGACACTGGTGCAGCGAAAAGTTCCATCATGCATTCGAAACTCCCTGGCGCACCTTTGTCTGGCTTAACAAATGTTTCCGTTGGATTCTCTGGCGCCCCTGTTAGCAATCTGGTTTCTCGCCCTTTACCCCTCACAATTGGGCCTCGTGAGCTGAAAGCTCCTTTGATTTTGACTACTGGTTGTGGTGAGAATCTTTTGGGCCTGGATTTGCTGAAACGTTTGTATGCGACTTTGTATTGTTCTCCTGCGGGAGTAAAGCTTACATTGGGTGAGAGAGTAATCTCTCCTATGTACTTGTCAATTGATAAGCTCCCACCGGAATTGAGTTCTCTTCCTGTATCTTTGTGGGCAACAGGTCCCAATGACGTGGGCCTGCTTGACATCTCCCCTTATGTTGTCCAATTGAAATCGAATGTGCGATTACCACGTATTCCCCAGTATCGTTTCTCCCTCAATGGTGAGCGAGCGTTGTTAGCGATCATCTATGACTTGATCGAGAAAGATGTTATCGAGGAGACTCGGGGAAACGTGTGTAATAGTCCTGTGTTACCTATTCTAAAACGCACTGATCCGTCTAAGCCTCCTGTTTATCGTTTTGTTATTGATTTACGGGAGGTGAATAAAATTGTGGACCCTCAGTTCCCTGTGGTGCCTGACATTACGGCTTTACTGACTCTGATTCCAGCATCTGCGTCCTGGTTCTCAGTGATCGATCTGAAGAATGCTTTCTTTAGCATTCCGATTGCTGAGGAGAGCAGGGACCTATTCAGTTTCTCGTTAGGTGGTCGCAGCATCAGGTTTAAACGCGCTCCTCAGGGCTACTGTGAGAGTCCATGGATATACAGCCAAGCCCTGAAGAGTCAACTTGATGCGTTTGTGTTGCCGGCTGGTGCATCCTTGATCCAATATGTCGATGACTTATTGGTGGCTGCGGACACACAAGAAATTTGCAAAACTGCTACGGTGTCTTTATTGCAACATCTCTGTGACTTACATCACAAGGTGTCACCTTCTAAACTGCAATATTGTTGCCAAGAAGTAACCTATTTAGGTCACTTATTGTCAAAGGAGGGGAGAAGGTTGACCCCAGAGAGAATTGCAGCAATCGCTCGAATGACTGTGCCAACAACTCAGAGAGATGTGCGTGCCTTTCTAGGTATCACGTCATACTGCAGGCAATGGATTCCAAATTTTTCATTGCTAGCGAAACCATTGGTAGCTCTCACGCGCAAGGATGTTCCAACTCCTTTACCATGGACGGAAGAGTGTCAGAAAAGTTTTTCTGAATTGCGTGATGCGTTGTGTTCGGCCCCTGTGTTAGGTACTCCTGACTACAGTAAGCCGTTTACACTATACGTTCACGAGAGGGAAGGTTGTGCGTTGAGTGTTTTGACGCAACAATTTGGCGGTAAGCAACGTCCATGTGCATATTTTTCCTCAACCTTGGACCCAGTAGCTAGAGCATTGCCGAGTTGTCTAAGAGCGACAGCGTCAGCTGCGGTATCCATCCGACAATCTGCAGGATTGGTCATGGATAATATGCTTACGGTGATAGTTCCGCATGCAGTTGACACTCTCTTGAATCGTACGAAAACCCAACACTTGACAAGTGCAAGGTTGTCTGGTTATGAGTTGACGCTTTTGGCAAGTCACATTCAAATAAAGCGTTGCAATGTCCTGAATCCGGCGACTTTGTTGCCAACCAATATGGAAACAGACGACGTACCACCACACGATTGTTATTTGCGAACTGAGGAAGAAACGAAGGGTCGTGTTGACCTAAAAAACACTCCATTGGAAGAACCCGATGATACTTTGTATGTGGACGGTTCGTGTTTTAAACTTGCAGAATGGTGATGTGACGACCGCGTATGCTGTGGTAACGTTAAGCACGGTTGTGGAAACAGCGAGACGGAAACAGAATTCTGCACAGGCGGCAGAGCTAATTGCTTTGACGAGAGCGTGTGTTTTGTCGAAAGGAAAGCGGGTGAATGTGTTTACCGACGGTCAGTTTGCCTTTGGTGTTGCCCATAGTTTTGGTCAATTGTGGCGAGAGAGAGGTTTTATGACATCGCATGGTACGAAAATCCAGCACGAACAGCTTGTGAATGATCTTTTAGACGCACTTACATTGCCCAAGCTTGTGGCGATTATTAAATGCAGTGCGCACCGTAAGGTGACGGATGATGTTGGTCGTGGCAATGCGTTCGCTGATGAGATTGCCAAGGAGACTGCGAGGAATCTTGCAACTAGAATGTATGTGATGAGTTCGGTAAGGTGGCCTGCAGAAACTGGTATGTGTGAGGATACTGTTGAAAGTGTAAAAGCGATTCAGAATGAGGCCACAGAGACTGAAAGGACCAAGTGGAAGGAGAGCACAGGAAAGTTAGACGCGAATGGATGTTGGATTGATTTGTCGGAGAATAAAAGGTGGATGTTGCCGGATGCATATGTGCTAGCTGTTGTGACCATGGCACACGGTTTGGCACATATTAGCGCGAAAGGTATCTGCAAGTTGTTGTCCCCTGTATGGAAGAATGATGGTATCGCTAAGTGTGCTGAGAAATTGGTCAAGAATTGTATGATATGTATGATGTACAATCCTGGTACGGGCACTCCTACACCCCCTGGCCATTTTGCTCCTCCTACATGCCCCTTTGAGGTAATTCAGCTGGACTTCATCCATATGGAGCGATGTAATAACCTGAAATACGTTTTAGTTGTGGTTTGCGCATTCTCCCGATGGATTGAAGCTTACCCTCTCAAAGACAATACTGCCCTGTCCACAGCGAAAGTCCTACTGAAGGAATACTTTCCTTGGTATGGAATGCCACAGATTGTATGGTCTGATAACGGAAGTGAGTTTGTGTGATGAAGAGTGTGTGTAAGGGCCTTGGAATTACACAAAATATTCCACAGCGCCAATCATCCTCAGTCAGCAGGTTTGGTTGAGGGGTACAATGGTACTCTAAAATTAAAACTCGCAAAGATTCAGGCTACGACTGGTCTCTCATGGCCCGACGCTTTGCCCCTGGCTCTTCTGTCAACTAGGGCGACTGTACACTCTCGAGTAGGGCTCATCCCATATGAGATTGTGTTTGGCCGTCCTGCGAATATTTGGGGGGTTCCTAGACCCAGTTCATTTACAAATCTTGAATATCCAATGCTAATTGATTACCTTCATGATCTGACTGCTAAACTGAGGTTATTTCATCAACAGGTCTTTGAAGCACTGCCGGCGCAGACGGAGGGTCCAGCCACCAGCTCCAACCCGGAGACCTGGTGGTTACCAGGAACTTTGGCCGAAAGCGAAACCTTGAGCCGAGGTTTATTGGACCCTTCCAAGTGCTACTCGCCACGAGAACCGCTGTTCGTTTGGAGGACCGCAAGCATTGGGTGCATGCCACCCACACCAAAAAGGTACCAATACCTTTACCAGCGGACTCGTGGGTGAGGACTGGCCTCGCCGCATCGGAAACAGAAGCTTTGCCGAACTTTGTGCCGTTCAGTGACGCTCAGCCTGTGGGAGATACTTCAGTACAGCCAGATAGCTCTGTTGAACCTTTGGCATTGGAGAATTCAAGATCTGAATTATCGTCTGACCGACAGGACTCTGTTCCACCATCCGATCAATTGTTTGAAGAACAGACTCGTCCTGGAAGAAGCAGATATTTTCTTTGTTCCAATACCAGAGAAAAATAAATGATTTTTGCTTTTTCCTTTTTGAAATCCACGTTACCCCATTATCACTCTGAACATTTTTGAACAACTGTGGTTTTTATTGAATTCTGAGTTCTTTTCCACACATGTGTTTTCTTTTCCACGGCTAGGAGATTTTGTATATATTGTTTGATTAAAAGACCCTTACATCCGGGTTGACCGTAGGGCCGTGCGGGTACTTCCTTCTGTTTAGTAGGTCCTGACACTAGGTCGGAGGCCGTCGATTCCTGGGAACTCCTGGGGATTGACCATTGCTACACAGAACGAAGTGCGTCAAGAACGTTGCGGACAGTTTTAGAGGATGGCATTCTCAAAGTTGTCGGAAGTGGAGAAGACTCAAGCACAAAGATTCGAACTGCATAGGGTTGAACGTAGCAAATGCTTTATGTTTCAGGTGTTCCTACTGTTCCTAACTGTTTCCTCGTTACTGGTGGGTGGAGTATACTATGTGATACAATCACTATTGCCTTCTGCTTCACCTACCCTTTCCTCTGAACCAAAACCTACTTCCACTGTTTCTCCTCATTCTTTTCACATCTTACCCCAACACGAGCAGGTTAGACGTGCGGAATTCATGAACAATTCCTTTGTTCAGCTCCTTCACCAACATCAGTTGGTGATGAACACTACCAACTGTTGGGTGTGTGGGTTAATGCCACATACCACTGATAGGGGAATTCCGTACTTGGTCCTTCCTTACAGTTCCCAGGGTTCAGCTCGAGCATTCCAAACAATGTTTCGTAGCGCACTAGATTCCTACCCCCATCGAGAGCCACGCACTGCAGATCATGGTCCTGGCCCGTACCACAAGCCTTTGGCAAGAGCAATTGCCGATTTAGATAGGAATATCTTCGACGCATCGCTTATCCCAGAGGAAGAGGTGCGAGCATACAGAGATCTGAGTGAGGCTGAGTATAGTATGTCAGTGGGTGATCGGCAGCTTAAAAGCTCGTCTCCGATCTGGATCGTACCCCATCTCGGTAATTTCTGTCTGAAAGCTCTTGGCCGAAGCCCGCGAGCTCAGCTCGGGAGGAGTGCCTGTACCGAAACGTATGTTTTGCTGACGGCCTCTTCCCCTGTTCTTCTGACTGCCAAGGGTACTTACTTTGTTTGTTATGACCGCACATATACGTGGTTGCCTCGTGACTTCTCAGGCACATGTTATATTGTGAATCTGTTGCCGCCGACCTTTACTGTTGGGTTGGATTATCACAAGACCAGAGTTGTGAGAGGTGTGATTAGCGGAGAGGACACTGCCGGTCAAGAAGCAGGAGACTTCTTTAAGGGTTTCTTGCCGTTTTGGGGACCTATGATCAATAGTAGGAACCTGAGACAGTTGACTCGAGTGGTGGAATCGACCTCTAATATCACTGCACGTGCCCTTGGTAACATTACAGCAGAGCTTCAGGCTGACAGGCTTATGACGTTACAAAATCGCATGGTTTTAGACGTTGTCCTTGCAGATAGAGGTGGAGTATGTAAGGTGATCCATTCGAGTTGCTGCATTTTCATTCCTGATAACGCTCCAACTGTCTATCAAGCCATCTCGAAGTTGCATAAGATCTCCGAGTCCATACACGTGGACGTAGGTGATTGGACGCTACTAGGGTGGTTTTGGGGCCTGATGTCGACGTGGGGTTGGAAGATTCTGATGATCATTGGGGTTGTTGTAGCATTTCTGTTCACGTGTTGTCTTTGTGTGCAGTGTGGTCCTGCCTTATGTGGCATCTGTGCTACAACGTGTATAAGACGGCCACCTGTTACCAAGGAAGCACTGATGGATAGAATAATGTTGCAGCAACATCTGGATGGTCTGATGAATATCGAGATCGATTCTGATTACGACTAGTGCTTGCCTACATGAGGGCAAAAGGAGCGTCTGAGGTTCCGTGACAATTGTAAGTGGTGTTTCCGACTCGCCCGAATATGGTCGAGTCTGGTATCTATGAACCGCAAATGACGAGTTTAGTGGGTGTGCGTGTTTTCGCTGTGCTAACCTAAACCGTTTGTCTGTTTTGTGGGTTTCTTCATCTGAACCCACGGGTTCCATTTTAGATATGGCATCCATTTTGTTTCTTGCCCTCAAGTAGCCAGCGAACGGACACTGTCCACTTCGTGACCCTGGGATTCCCAAACTCTTGCGGAAGACACGTGTTCCTTTGAGGATGTCTTTATGACGAAGGGGATGACACTGTAAGGCAGATGGCCCTGCTCGAGGCTCATCTTGCCGTGCCGGTCTATTGTCTCAGTTGTGCATTCATTAGGCACGTCTCCTTTGATCCCTGCAATCGTGCTTCCTGATACCACCCCCCTTTACACTCTTTTCAATCTGTTTGCTATCCTCGTCTTCCTCTGCACCTGTTTCTGACTCTTCCTTGATTCGTTTACATCCGAACGGAATGCACTAATGGTGGGAAGATGTACTTTTACAGTTGGGAACCGGCAATGCTACTGTAATTATGTTCCGGGCCCTGAATACATGAAAGCGACCCCCTATGAAATTTACTGTGGGAACCGGGTTGTAACCTTTTGTTTGTCCTGTTGTCCTATGACGAAGAACTGTATAAAAGGAGCGATCCACAGATACAATTTGAAGCAGTCTCCTTGAGCCTACATGCTATGTACTTCTTGTGACTTCTGTGTTCCCTGCAGTAAATAAACCCTGAATCTTTAACGCCGAAGGAAGTGTCCCGTGTCTCTGTCATTTGTACCCCGGAACAGGTAACCCACGAAGGTTTCAGGTGTTGTCCCTGGCACCGCTGGGTCTTAGAAAAACCCAGTCCTTCAAAAACTAAGAATTGTGGAACCAAAGAGTTGCGCAAACAGCGGACAGGGGCGGAATGTTGACGCCCTGCCGGCTGCTGATTATCTAGTTGCCTATACTTACTGATGCAACAATAAAAATACATTTAAAAATAAAAAAAAGCAATGGAAGCCGGAGGAACATCAGTTATACACCCCAAAAAGTCAGAAAACTCTCAAAAATCACCACAATCCCATGCCATCCATGCCCTCAATGATATTTAAATTCAAGACAACCCACAGAAAGATTAGGCCCATGCACCACTGAGTACCCCTGGGCATAATAGTTGAAAGCAAGGCAAACTGGGTGCAGGCCTGAGCACACTGCCTGGCTTCAAAATGGCCCCTTGACCCCCACCACATGGCCGGGGCCTGCCTGTACCAGGCCTCAAAATGGCCCCCACCCACATGGCCAGGCCCAAACAACACCCCAAAAAGTCGAAAAACACTCAAAAATCACCACAATCCCATGCCATCTATGCCCTCAATGATGTTTAAATTCAAGACACCCCACAGAAGACTAGGCCCATGCACCACTGAGTACCCCTGGGCATAACGGTTGAAAGCAAGGCAAACTGGGTGCAGGCCTGAGCAAACTGCCTGGCTTCAAAATGGCCCCTTGACCCCCACCACATGGCCAAGCCCTGCCTGTACCAGGCCTCAAAATGGCCCCCACCCACATGGCCAGGCCCCAACAACACTCCAAAAAGTAAAAAACATACAAAAATCACCACATTCCCATGCCGTCCATTCCCTCAATGATGTTTAAATTCAAGACACCCAACAGAAAGACTAAACCAAGGCACCACTGAGTACCCCTGGGCGTCATGGTTGAAACATGGCAAACTGGGTGTAGGCCTGAGCACACTGCCTGGCTTCAAAATGGCCCCTTGACCCCCACCACATGGCCAGGCCCTACCTATACCAGGCCTCAAAATGGCCACCACCCATATGGCCAGGCCCCAACAACGCCCCAAACAGTTGATAAACACTCAAAAATCACCACAATCCCATGCCATCCATGCCCTCAATGATGTTTAAATTCAAGACACCCCACGGAAAGACTAGGCCCATGCACCACTGAGTACCCCTGGGCATAATGGTTGAAAGCAAGGCAAACAGGGTGCAGGCCTGAGCACACTGCCTGGCTTCAAAATGGCCCCTTGACCCCCACCACATGGCCAGGCCCTGCCTGTACCAGGCCTCAAAATGGCCCCCACCCACATGGCCAGGCCCACACAACACCTCAAAAAGTCGAAAAACACTCAAAAATCACTGCAATCCCATGCCATTCATGCCCTCAATGATGTTTAAATTCAAGACACCCCACAGAAGACTAGGCCCATGCACCACTGAGTACCCCTGGGCATAATGGTTGAAAGCAAGGCAAACTGGGTGCAGGCCTGAGCAAACTGCCTGGCTTCAAAATGACCCCTTGACCCCCACCACATGGCCAAGCCCTGCCTGTACCAGGCCTCAAAATGGCCCCCACCCACATGGCCAGGCCCCAACAACACCCCAAAAAGTAAAAAAAAATACAAAAATCACCACATTCCCATGCCATCCATGCCCTCAATGATGTTTAAATTCAAGAGACCCCACAGAAAGACTAGGCCCATGCACAACTGAGTACCCCTGGACATAATGGTTGAATGCAAGGCAAACTGGGTGCAGGCCTGAGCACACTGCCTGGCTTCAAAATGGACCCTTGACCCCCACCACATGGCCAGGCCCTGCTTGTTCCAGGCCTCAAAATGGCCACCACCTACATGGCCAGGCACCAACAACACCCCAAAAAGTCAAAAAACACACAAAAATCACCACAATCCCATGCCATCCATGCCCTCAATGATGTTTAAATTCAAGACACCCAACAGAAAGACTAGGCCCAGGCACCACTGAGTACCCCTGGGCATAATGGTTGAAAGCAAGGCAAACTGGGTGTAGGCCTGAGCACACTGCCTGGCTTCAAAATGGCCCCTTGACCCCCACCACATGGCCAGGCCCTGCCTATACCAGGCCTCAAAATGGCCACCACCCATATGGCCAGGCCCCAACAACGCCCCAAACAGTCGAAAAACACTCAGAAATCACCACAATCCCATGCCATCCATGCCATCAATGATGTTTAAATTCAAGACACCTCACGGAAAGACTAGGCCCATGCACCACTGAGTACCCCTGGGCATAATGGTTGAAAGCAAGGCAAACTGGGTGCAGGCCTAAGCACACTGTCTGGCTTCAAAATGGCCCCTTGACCCCCACCACATGACCAGGCCCTGCCTGTACCAGGCCTCAAAATGTCCCCCACCCACATGGCCAGGCCCCAAAAACACCCCAAACAGTCAAAAAACACACAAAAATCGCCACAATCCCATGCCATCCATGCCCTCAATGATATTTAAATTCAAGACACCCCACCTATTTCCTGTTGTTCTAG